>NW_006400030.1:3292226-3297446 GCF_000299155.1 Elephantulus edwardii | reverse complement strand
GGTGACCCAACAGAGTGTGGAAACTACAGAACAATATCACTGATTTCACAAACAAGCAAGATTCTATTGAAGATTATCCAAAAATGACTGGAACAGCACATCAGCAGAGAACTGCCGGAAGTCCAGACTGGGTTAAAAGGGGGTCGTGGGACTAGGAATATTGTAGCTAATTTTAGATGGATCTTAGCTGAAAGCAGGGAATACCAGAGGAATGGCATTACAAAGACAGAAGAAAATATCAAAATGGATGCCAGAACACACTCTGAATATTGCACTAGAGCACCAAGAAGCCAAAGCAAAGGGAGGAAATCAAGAAGGTAAGGAGCTGAGTACAAAATTTAAAAGAGCAGTGTGGGAAGACAAAGCAAAGTATTATAATGAAATGAGCAAAGAACTGGAGTGTGAAATTGAAAAGGGCCATACTAGCTCAGCATTTCTTAAGCTGAAGGAACTAAAGAATAAATTCAAGCCTCGAGTTAAAGTACTTAAGGATACTATGGGTAGGATATTGAATGATCCAGAAAGTATTAAAAGATGGAAGGAGTATACAGAATCCTTAGAAAAGAATTTCAAGAAACAACCTACGATCAAGAGACAATAGTAGTGAAGGAGGAAGTTCAGGCTGCTCTGAAGGACTTGGCAAAAAAAAAAGCCCCCAAAATTGATGGAATACCAGTTGGCATATTTCAACAAGCAGATGCTGCCCTGGACGTGCTCACCAGGTTGTGCCAAGAAATCTGAAGAACAACTACCCGGGCAACTGACTGGAAGAGATCCATATTTATTCCCATTAAAAAAAAAATGATCTGACAGTGTGGACATTATCGTACAATATCATTAATTTTTTTTAATGGCCTATTTTTTCCTATCACAAATACTGAAGGGGCTTGAATCCACCAGTGGTTCCACGGTATAGTGGGTCTGTGGGTCTGTTGACTCAAAAATAGGCTTCTCCATGCACATCAGCAGCTCCGCCGGAGAATGAGCAATCTCCTGTGTGATTAAATACCTCTGAAAACCCGCTCGAGGGTCAACTATGGGTTGGTTCTGTCTTCAAGGTACACGACAACAATGCAAATAAAAAACACCATGAGATACCATCACAAAAACATAGGGATAACTAGTAAAACGTGTATGGGGGCTCAAAGAAGGAAGGGTGGGAGCAGGGGGTGAGGATGGGTGGGGTGGGGGGAGAAATCACAGGGATCACACAATTTGGTGGGTGGAAGGAGGGGGTTAAAGAAAATGGGAAAGTTCTAACAGAGACCTAAAAAGACAAGGTAATGGTGGGCATAGTTCAACGGTGATTAACTTTATAAAACATAATAAATGGGAATGATTGTATGAAACACAGTATGAAGGAAGTGTGAAACGTACTGTTTACAAATTGTGTATGCAAACCAGTAAAAAAACTGGCTTCTCTAGTAGACCACTGTTCCTTGGCCTTGCTATCTCTGGGATAAACTTTTAAATCATTTCTTCCGCACAGAGTGTGTTAGCCTAGTCACATGGGAATCAACTAGCTAGAGAGGCAGAATGTGGGAAATTTCAGCAACAGGATAGAAGCAGCAGAGAAAGCCTCAAGTCATGGCAGCTTATCTGTACAATAGGTTAGGTTTCACAACATTCTCCCGTTTCAGGGTTCTAATTATGTCTCTAGTTGAAGACAAACATTAAGACAAAAGAAGCAGTCAAGAAACTAAGTTAAAAATAACCCAAGTGAATGGTGCAAAGAGTGGTAGAACCCAGTGAAAATGGACGCAAAAAAGCTCTAAGAGGAAAAAAAGAAGGAACTCCTCTAAGGGAGTCCATCAGGGTTGTATTCTCACTCTGTATATATTCAATCTGTATGCTGAACAATCATTGGCACCAGCAGCCAGGAAATAAAAAAATGGATCACGATGGGAAAGTCTGCTGTTAGGGACCTCTCTAAAGAGCAACGGTGTCGCTCTGGAGACTAAGGTGCACCTGACTGATACAGGCCATGGTCTTTGCAATCACTTGTTATGCATCAGAGAGTTGAACAATCACTAGGGAGGATAGAAGGAGAATTGCTGCCTTTGAGCTGTGGTGCTGGAAAAGAGTATTGAATGTACCCTGGACTGTCAAGAAAACAAAAAGATTCATCCTAGAGAGGGTTAAATCAGGCTACTCCTTGGAGGCAAGGATTCTGGGGCTTCATCTGACATACTTTGGACATGTAGGGAGAGACAGGTCCTTGGAGAGGGACATCATGCTTGGTAGGGTGGAGGGACAGCGCAGGAGAGGAAGACCCGCTATGAGGTGTATTGATTCAGTGACTGGGATAATCAGGATGGGTGTGTCAGAGGCAGTGTGATTGGCACAGGATAGAGCAGGGTTTAGGGCTGTTGTACATAGGGTCGCTATGAGTCGCAAACGACTCAACAGCACATAACAACAACAACAACATGCTCAACAAATTATCTGAAAAGCTGGACTCTATGAAGAGGAACGTGACATCAGGATTGGAGGGAGACTCATCAATAACCTGCGTTATACAGATGACACAACCTTGCTTGCTGAAAGTGAGGAGGGCTTGAAGCATTTGTTCCAGATCAACAAGGAATGCAGCTTTCAGTATGAATTGCAACACAATGTCAAGAATACAAAGATTCTTACTACTGAACCAACAGGCAGTAAGTACCATGATGGACAGGGAGGAGAATGAAACTGTCAGTAACTTCATCTTGCTTGGATCCACAATTAACACATGTGGTACCAGCAATAAGGAAATAAGGGATCGCACTGCACTGGGAAAATCTGCAGTTAGGGACCTCTCCAAATTATTGAGGAGTAATGATGTCAGTTTGAGGACTAAGATGAATCTGATTCAGGCCATGGTTTTTCTTATCAATTGCAATGCATCTGAGAGCTGGACAATGAATAAGGATGGCAGAAAAAGAATTAATGCCTTTGAGCTGTGGTGTTGGAGAAGAGCAGTGAACATCCCATGGACAGCCAAGAGAATGAACAGATATGTCTTGGAGAGGGTGCTACCAGAGTGCTCTCTGAAGGCAAGAATGATGAGGCTTCACCTCACATACTTTGGGTATGTTGCTAGGAGGGGTTATTTCTTAGAGAAGGATAATATGCTGGGAAGCGTGGAGTGGGAGAAGGAGAGGAAAACCCTCAACCAGGTGGACTGACACGGTGACTGCTGCAATGGGTTCTTATGTGTCAGGAAGTGTGAGGATTGCGCAGGATAGAACAGGGTTCAGATCTTTTGTTCAGAGTGTCAGTATGAGGCATACTTGACTTGACAGCACCTAACAAGCACAAGCATGTCTTTGGCAAAGATGCTAAATGGTTGAACACTGAAGGTGTGAAGAGTATAACCCTGGTACTTAAGGCACCAGATTCCTTAGAGGGACACAAGTCACCAAGCCCCCAATGCCCAGAATTCCCTAAGGCAGTGGCCCAGGTCGGAGGCTTCTGACGTGTCCTCTGGAAGTACTGTGGGTGCTGAAGGCCACACAATAACAGAATTCAGCCCAACTGTTGGTTGACCATCAGTGAAAACTGAGACTTTATACACAGAAAGGTGAAAAGTCACAAGCTATTCAGTGTTTCCCAATGACTTTCTCCAGTAGTCTTTCTAGGCTGGTTTTGTGACATTATCAAAAAAATTCTCTCATTTCTTGATGATGAATTGAGTTATGGCTAGAAAAAAGGAGGTCTTCTGATTTTTCTAAAGACCCATGACAGATCTTTGGGTCAATGTGTTCTTCAGATCTTGATGCTATGAAGTGAGAAAAGTGGGGAGGAGATCCACTAGCCTGGATCAAGGAGCTCACATGTCTACCTCTCAGAGGCCTGTCTTCCCCAGAGCTGGAAAAGGCCAAAGGTGCTTGCCTCTTCCTGGAACCACCCTGTTCTGTTACCCTGTAGTATCCTTAGTTTCTTCTTCCATACAGACTTTTCCTCTGTACAAAAACCAAAACAAAAAAATCATGGTGGTTGAAGGAAAGAAAAGTAGCCTGACAGAGTGAGAATTTAAGGCAATGAAATTGTTAAAGATGGAAATTTTTTTATTATGCATATTATGCAAACTGAGATCTTGATAAACTGCCAGCAGGCTTTCTCAAATAAGTCATACATCCCTGTGTTATAGCAACAAAATAAAATTCATTCAGGGCATTCAGGACAATGAAATTAAAATTCAAAACCAGTGTCTCAGAGGCCTATAAAATCCAAAAGAATTTTAAAAAAATATTGCAATGCAGTAGCTCTGGACAAATCATCTCATTAGGTGGTTGCTGAAGCCTGGGTCTGACATTGGGCCTATTGTTAAAAATAAGTCTATCTTGAGGTAGAAGATGCATTTTGTGAATGGTGGACAACAGCCTTACTTCTTGGAAAATAATAGCTGATAAAAATGGTCAAGGAAAAGAAAGTTCATTTTAAAGTGATAAAATTTATCAAACTATCAGTTCTTTAGTTTACTTATTACTAAGATAATGCTTTCATGATCTTTCACTAGATCACAAATATTTCCAATATGTACCTCTTAGCATTCACTACAACCATTGATACTCTTTGTACCGATCTCTTTTGATACTGCTTGAATTTGTTCAAGAACATGAAACATGACTGTTTGTAATAAGTAGTGGCTTAAATATACAAAAATAAAATCACAAAACACCATCAAGTAAAAGAATTAATTTCAGTAAGTATCTAAAGATGAAATTTCTGAACAATCACATATTTGCAAATCACTTGAAGAATCACAGCTTTTTCTAGTGATTTTCAATTAAGCATAATAACGTTTAGGCAGTAACTTATACAGCAAGAAGGTTATTAGTAGAACAGACTAGTCCAATAAACTAGATTAGGACCTAAAAGTCAAAATAAATTTTACACTGTCCCGTAATAAAAACCAACAACACTTTTAAAGTTAATTATTTAACGAACAGAATGAAATTCTTATAATTAGTCTTTGGTCTATAGGCCTGAGGAACTTCTAGAGCATAAGGAAAAAATGTACTATGTTTTCAAATGGCAATTGTTCAGTTATTTCCCCTTCATGCAACTATCTATTTAGCTGGTGGCATCCAGAAATTCTTGAGTGTGTTAATCTCCTTAGATATATGCTGTTGTTGTTATGTGCCGTCGAGTCGTTTGCAACTCATAGTGACCCTATGTACAACAGCCCTAAACCCTGTTCTATCCTGTGCCAATCTCATTGCCTCTGACACACCC
>NW_006400030.1:3240011-3291941 GCF_000299155.1 Elephantulus edwardii | reverse complement strand
CATCTGGTGGATTTGAACCGCGTACCTCTGGGATTGCACTGCAGTGTCTTTATCAGGTATAATCTTAATTATTTTTGAAAAATATGGTCTTATAGATATGTAATTAGAAAAGGAAGAAATATTTTAATGGCTTTATCATAGATATTTTTTCTTGATTCTACATGAAAGCTCATTAAGTGTTAATTTCTTTTATTTTCTGCAATTTGGAATCTGAATTTTATCAAATTTCATAATTTGTTACATTAAAATATATTCATCAATTTTACACTTCACGTGATTATTTTAATCATGTATAATACTGTAACATCATGCACTGTTCATTTGTAAAATATTGGTTCACTGAGTTATGCAAATATTAGAAACACTGGCATAACTAACAAAACAATATTTTGGGAATTTTCTTTATTGGATGAGTATAAATATGTTCTCCTCTTTGGACAGAGTGTAAAGCATGGTGGGAGAGGACTTGGTCTTGGATTACATACTGACACTATAAAATGCAGCAGATGTTCCCTAAGAGTTAGGGCAGAGCACACTATCAACACAACAAAACCAAAGGATACATGTAGGTTGGGATGCCTTTTGCAGCCAAATGTTTCCGAATAAGTCGCTCAGTGCCATACCAGTTAAAACCTCTCGTGGCGTGACCAATTCGTGGAAGGTGGACACTTGCTATTAAAAAATAAAATAAAAAAATAGGTGATAAAACTATGAAGTTCATCAGAAATTGACTGTTAAGGTACAAATTAAACATCTCAAAATATTCCATTACAATGTAAAAAAATATCTAGGGAGAATATATTAAATCATTTTACTGGATTTAAAGACTCTGAAAGTAAGTCTGTTTGCAGTAAAAACAGAATAAAGGACACAATGATAATAAGCAGAGATTCTTTAATGAGTCAATCCATTCAACCAACTCTAAGACACACTCTGTATGCAAACTAAATGAAATATTTTCATTTTGGGCAAAAGAGAACTGTGTGCTCATGTAGGTTGTGACTCTTCAAGAGAGGATGTCATAAATGGCATTTCCCAAGTGTATGAAATGAGGTGCCCACCCTTGGTACAAGCAGTCAGGAAATAAGGAGATGCATTGCAATGTGAAATCTGCAGTTAGGGACCTTTCCAAATTATTGAGGAATGTAATGTTAGTTTGAGGACTAAGGTGCATCTGATTTAGGTTATGGTCTTTTCAATTACTTGCTATGCATCTGAGACCTGGACAATGAATAAGGATGACAGAAAAAGAATTGATGCATTTGAGCAGTGGTGTTGAAGAAGAGCACTGAGCATCTCATGGACGGCCAAGAGAATGAACAGATGCACCTTAGGGTAGGGTCAGAGTGCTGTTTGGAGGCAAGAATGATGAGGCTTCACCTAACATACTTTGGACATGTTGCTAGGAGGTGCTATGAGAGGGACATGATGTTGGGAAGGGTGGAGGGTCGGCGAGGGAGGGAAAATCCCTCAACCAGGTGGACTGATAAGGTGATTGCTGCAGTGGGCTCTTGTATGTCAGAATGTGTGAGGATGGTGTAGGACAGAACCGGTTTCTGATTTTTTGTTCATAGGGTCGCTATGAGTCGTATTCGACTCAATTGCACCTGACAACAACAAAAACTACCTAGTCATCTGCTTTCTCATCTATAAAATCATGACCAGTAATGTCCCCAGGGATAAGAGATTTGAAAATAATTTGGAAAGGAAAGTGAATATAAAAAGTGCAAGATAAAGTGACTTTTCTGTCACCTCTTACACCGGGGTTAGCCTTTATTTACCATGCTCATTGAATGGGGTCCTGAGGTTTCTCACCTCCTTTTCGGCAGCCGCATATTACGTCAGTGCACATGACTGAAAGAGAAACATGTCTACTCCCAGCTTACCTTTCTTTTTCTTTGCTGCTAAAAATATCTTCTTCAGGCCTTCTTCTAGGGCTGTCATCTTAATGCCAGACAGGACATTGGATTGATCACGGTGCTGAGCCACAATCAAGGCCAACTAGAAAGAACCACCATTAATAGTTGTTGCTATTGTTGTAATATGCCATCAAGTCGCCTATGACTCATAGTTACCCAATGCACAATAGCTCTGAAGCCTGCCCTGTCCTGAGCCAGTTTCACTGACTCTGACACACATTCCATTGCCTTAGTCCCAATATCAATCCATCTCATCCAGGGTCTTCCTCTCCTGTGCTGTCCCTCAACCCTTCCAAGCATGATCTCCTTCTACATGAATCGGTCCCGCCTGTCCACATGCCCAGAGTATGCAAGATGGAGCTTCAAAGTCCTAGTGTGCAAGGAGAAACTTGATTTCACTCTCTCCAAGGCAGACCTATTTGTTTTCTTGGCATTCCTTGGTATGTCCAAGACTCTTCTCCAGCACCATGCATCAAAGGCATCAATTCTTCTATCATCTTTTGTCATTATCCAGCTCTCTGATACATAGCAAATAATTGCAAACACCATGGCCTGAGTCAGGCACACCTTAGTCTCTAGACTGACACTGTGGCTTCTCTGTACTCTGGAAAGCTCCCTGACAGCAATTTGTCTTTTGATTTCCTGACTGCTGGTGCCAAGAGTATTAATTGTGGAGCCAAGCAAGCTGTAAGTGCTAACAACCTCAATCTCTTCTTCATCTATCCATCCATCCATCCATCCATCCATCCTAGTGCTGCCAATTGGCTCAGTGGTGAGAATCTTTGTCTTCTTGATGTTGAGCTTCAATCCATATTGTAGACCACAGTCCTTGACCTTCTGCAGCAAGTGCTTCAGGTCTGCCCCAGTGTCAGCAAGCATAATGTAGGTTGTCGAGTCTTCCTCCAATCCTGATGCCACATTCTGCCTCATAAACCCCAGCCTCCTGAATGATTTGTTCTGCATATAGATTGAAAAGGTACGGGGCCAGGATGCATCCCTGACTCACTCCCTTCCTGATTTTGAACCATACAGTGTTTTCTTGCTCTGTTGTGAAATGCCGCTAAGGTGGCCTGCTCCCTGAGAAGGAGCAAGAAGTCCTCCAACAGACAGAAAATGGTCTTTGTGGTTTACTTTGGGGCTGGCTCCATCTCCTTTGTGTGCTTTAGTTAAAAAATCACATCCTACCAGATATATGAGGGAGCTTAGTGGCCTAGTGGGTAGGAATTGTGCTATCAATCCAAAGGCACGCAGTTTGAATCTGCCAGCTTCTCTGTGACATAAAGATGGACAATCAACTCTCATGTGCTTTACTGCCTCTGAAAACCCTCTGGAAGGTCAGCTAGGAGTCAACTCCATAGCACGTAACGACGGCTAGATATATAATAATCACCTGTCATAACTGTTTTATTTTACTTTGTAGTAATTTTACAAGGTTTATCTTTCTCTTTTTTAAGGTACATTTAAAACAAAGTCTAACAAAAATTAGGTTTTCTAAATGCTCTCAAAAATAATGAGTTTGAGTTTTAGGAGCAGAATTTTCTAGCTCTTGGATAAGTAGTCAGTATTTTATCTCTGTCCAGACAATTCCCATAAAGGAAAAGTGCCAAATAACACCATTTAACTATCCTAAAGTAGGGGAAAGTCAGAGTATAAACAAGGAGCTTCTGGGACTAACATCACTCTAATTATATAGTACAAAAGGCTTCCTAGTCAGTGTGCAGTTTTCTTGAATCACTAGATTCTGAGTTTCTTATGCACAAAAATTATGTCACTCTAAGGTGCGCCTGATACAGGTCATGGTATTTGCAATCGCTTGTTATGCATCAGAGAGTTGGACAATGACTAGGGAGGACAGAAGGAGAGTGGATGCTTTTGAGCTATGGTGCTGGAGAAGGGTACTGAATGTATCCTGGACTGCCAGGAAAACAAACAGATCCATCTTGGAGAGGATTAAACCAAGCTACTCCTTGGAGGCAAGGATTCTGGGGCTTCGTCTGACATACTTTGGACATGTTACCAGGAAGGACGGGTCCTTGGAGAGGGACATCATGCTTGGGAGGGTTGAGGGACAACGCAGGAGGGGAAGACCCTCTATAAGATGGACTGATTCGGTGACTGGGGTAATCGGGATGGGTGTGTCAGAGGCGGTGCAGTTGGCGCAGGATAGAGCAGGGTTTAGGGCTGTTGTGCATAGGGTCGCTATGAGTCGGAAATGACTCGACGGCACATAACAACAACAACAACTCATTTTATTTAAGATTTGGGAAATTATTGAATGCTTATAAAGCCAACAGAAATCACTGTATTGTGAGCCATGCAGGCCACCAGCCTAAAGAGAATGATCACCTTCTTTCAGACCCCTTTCTATTTTTTTTTCTGTTTTCAGTAAATAAGATTTGGCTCAGCTGAATATGAATTCAGGCCTCGGCGTAATCCAAGTAAGTGTGGTAAATAAAACTCATTACAGGAGTTCAAACAGCAAGTAAGTAGAAGTTACTTATGATGCAAAGCAAGGACTGTCATGTGGGAAAAGGGAAGAAGGATTTATTCTTCTGCTGCTTATGACTGGCCAGAAAGCCCAATTTGTCAAAGATCTTTTAATGTAATAACTGATGAAATTGTCAGTTTTGAAACCTATTTTCTTATTCAGTAAATAAAATATTTACTGTAAATTGAAAATGTTTTCTTTGAGCCAGTATTCTGCTGTGACTGAGGTTACAAAGGGAAACAGAACCAAGTGTTCACATTTAGGGTATGCACAGTCTAGGTGAGCTGAAGGGACAGGAGGTGGAGGGCAGGGCTCCACCATGAGTGACAGGAGCAGCACTCACAGCGGGAGTGCAGTAGCGGATGAGGACCACATACTAGAGACCAGAAGGCAAACCAGTCTCCTGAGAGACTGAGGTACACCAAATTTATTTGGGTAAGAGATCTGCTTTTTACTTACCAAATCCTGTCCTTTGTTTCTTGATTCTTTATCATCAATAGGAAATAAAAGAACACCTCCTAAATGCAAGTCTGAGGGGTTAAAAAAAAGACAACAGAAAGGAATATTAAGTGCACGAAAGACTAAGGCCATCTGAAGGGAGCACTCATGTACTTTTCCTTTTCCAAACCCAATTCAAACTGGATCCTTCTAGCCTGTAGTTTATCATAGCCTTTTCTTACTCTCTTAGTCTTTCCTTTATCAACTTAGTCCAGAATCTCAAACATTTTGACAAAGCACACCTGCAGGCAGGAAGAGTGAATGCAAAGACTGGAGGAATTTAGAGGGCTTCAAGGCCCAATAAACTGAAATTCTTCTAGAACCTTTATGTTTTAAATGATAAAAATACTGCATGCAACTGTATTTATGTATGCTAACCTATTTATTTCCCTTCTTCACTCAGTAGAGTTTTTGTAGTATAGTCTGTAGGGAGTTGTGATGAGAATTCAAAGCTGCCCCTTTCTCGCAGTTCAAATCTGGTAAAGACTACTCTGAGGGAGAAAGACCAGAAACTTCCTCTTGTGCCATTTACAACATCAGAAACCCAGGGGGAGCCAGCTATAATTCAAAGTCAGTCCCAACATGACAGCAATGAGGGAGTTAGTGACCCCAACCAAATAAAATCAAATTGATTCTCTGGTTTTATATATTCCAGTTTGAACCTCTGCCCTTCTCAATCCACCCTGGATAGCTTTTATCAAGGAAGTAACAAGATAAAACTAGGAAGAAGATCAACAAAAAAAGCAACAGGAAGAACTCAGAATACAGTTCTGAATCAGAACCTTTCAGCCACTGGGCCTTATTTGGGGCCTTATGTCACCAGTCCTGCTTGGGGCTTTCTTGGTCAAGAGTTACAACTCTTAGTTCTATCACATCGCGATCTTTGAGGTCAATGCCACAGATTGAATGGTATCTCTAAAGAAGTCTAAAGCTCTATACAACGTGGAAGCTATGTAATGATCCTTCATGATCTTATAAACCAAACTGTTGCTGTTGTTAAGGTGCCATTGAGTTAAGTGCAACCCATAGCAAGCCTATAAAAACTGATATGAACCCTGGCCTATCCTGTTCCATCTTGATCATCTCTGATACACTTGAGCCATTGTTGCAGTCACTATATTAATCTATCTGGTTGAGGGTCCTCTCTTTTGCCAACCCTCCACCTTTCCAAGTATGTCCCTCTCTAAGGAATAACCTTTCCTAGCAACAAGCTCAAAGTATTTAAGATGAAGCTTTGTCATCTTTCTCTCCAAAGAACACTCTGACTCCAATTTCTCCAAAACATATCTGTCTGCTCTTTTCATAGTCCATGGGATTATTCAGTACTCTTCTCCTATACCATAGTTCAAAGCTATCAATTCTTTTTCTGTCATTCTTACTTACTGTCCGTCTCTCAACAACATAGCAAGTAACTGAAAAGACCCTAGCCTGAATCAGTTGGACGTTAGTGCTCAAAACTGACATCGCTGCTCCTCAGTACTCTGGAGAGGTCCCTGTCTGCACACTTTCCCAGTGCAATACACTGCCTGATCTCCTGACAGCTGGTACCAAGTGTGTTGATTGTGGACCCAATTAAGATGAAGTCACTAACAGTTTCAATCTTTTCTCCATCTATGATGATGTTAGCTATCATTTTTGTACATGGTATAAATGTTTGTTTTCTTGATGCTGAAATGTAATTCATACTGAAGCCTGTGGTTTTTTATATTCTGTAGCAAGGGCTTCAAGTCCTTCTCACAGTGAGGAAGTAAGGTGTGCCATCTGCATAACAGGTTGTTGATGAGTCTTCCTCTGATTCTGATGTTACATCCTTTTTCACAGAGTCTAGACTCTTGAATGAGTTGCTCAAAATACAGATTGAACAGGTACGGAGAGAGCATACAACCCTGACACACACCTTTCCTGTTAAACCAGATAATAAGAGGATTAAGGGTAGCATACAGGACTCCTTAATCCAGTTTTAGTCCTAATCAGATGTAAGAAAAGTTTCCCTAGGCTGTGACACTCTTTTATCTCATTAAAGACAAAAGTGGAGTGAGAGGGATCACCCTGTACCACCAAGAAATAATCACCAGGGGTGACGTATATCTCTTTGGGCCCAGGTCCTTGCCTGAAGCCCTCTGATACTGGGGAAGGCCAAGACCCATGAAGGTGTCTAGGAAAAGCCAGCCCTACAGATATTGAAAGGAACAAGAACTTTCTTCCAAAACCAACAGAGAGAGCTTCCTCCTAAGTCTAGCACCCTGAATTTGGACTTCCATCCTTCCAAACTGTAACAGCATAAAGTTCTCTTTATTAAAACCTTCCATTGTGGTAGCTCTGATACAGCAGCATTAGATTAGTAAGACTCTAGAATGTTGTTCTGACCTGCTCAAATTTTCCAGATGCTAGAAATTACTCACTGGTAAAGCTTGCTCTGAATGACATGTTCGTGGATGTACAGGGACAGTCTTCCATGATGTAACCCCGGCCTCTCTTGATGATCCTACTCTCCTTCACCATTCTTCAGCCTAAATCCTTTACTCTGACCTGTCTGGCACATGTGCCATTCTTCAAACCCATTATCTGTGTAATTACCTGGGTCACTGAAGACTCATACAGAGAAATGGTAATGTTGAGCAGGATATCAAAGAGACATAGTTAGGGATCCCTTCACCAGTTTGCTTCACTTATTAAAAAACTCAATCATCTTTTCATGTCCCACAGAACTTTCACGCCTCCATGAAGCCACCCCTAATAATTCTAAGTCAGTGATGTTAATTCTAAACCTTCTAATCAGTAATAGCAGCTTCATACTCTACTATAGTTTATCAATTCTCAGAGAAGCAGGTACGCCCCCACCTGTTTCCTTACTAATCTTTTCTACCTTAATTCCAGGTGGCCAGGCTTTAGTCTTCACTCTACTCAAAGTGCTCTGAGGTCAGGTGACCACCTTCAAGTCGAATTCAACAGCATTTTTCCCCAATTCCTGCCCAGAGATGGCAGACCCCTTTTTTCCTTCTTCATACCGGCCCCTCTGCACTTCAAAATACTATTCTCAAGCTTCTCCTATTTTTTTTCCTGATAATTCTTTGTCTCTTTTTCTTGTCTCAACTCCAAAGTAAAGGTGCTTTCCATGTTTGTCCCCTGCCTTCTTGTTTCTGATTTAAACAAGGGCTCCAAACAGGTGTTCTGCTCTGCATCCACATTTGCCACCTTTCCTGAACTTTGTGCTTTTCCAGTTGCCCATAAATATCTAGACCAGAATGTGTTATTTAAAATCATATTAAGCTGTTTTCCAGTAATTTGTGACTAGAAAAACCAACCCCTTAAGTCCTTATATCTCTTTTCACCCCAGAAAACTGGATTGATAACTAAGAAACCTGCAGGGTCAAGGCTGTTTAGTCTTTTGAACCCAGGATAGCATCACAGAATAATTTTATTACTCCTGTCACTTTAAAAGGGTCGCTGGTGACAGAATGCATGCATGTTGGTTTGCTAACCAAAGGCTGGTAGTTTGAACCCTCTAGCTGCTCCTCAGGAGAACAGGGCAGTCTGCTATAGTTTTACAAACTCAGAAACCCCATGGGCAGTTCTAGTCTGTCCTACACAACAGTTTCAAGTTAGAATGGACTCAGTGGCAGTGAGGTGCCACTTTGTGACTTCTGTACTTAAAAAAGGTGTTATTTTTTTTCTTTTCTTTGCCCACGGGGGATACTGTTCAGCATTCCAAGATACCCTGGTCCCAAACAGCTTGACTTCCTTCTCTAGGGAATACTACACCCAAGTGCAGTGACGTCACAATAGAAATTCCTTTCCCTCAGTACCAAAGCTCAGCTCTTGTCAGCATTTGAATGGTCCATCTGATTTCTCTTCTGCGGGTCTCTGATATTTTCAGGAGATATTCCTTATGAAGATGGGTGACCTGACCCAACAATGGTATAATCTTCATGCCAATACTTCAACACATCTGCAGGTAATGGCATTTTTTAAAAACCTGCACATTCATTATCCTCAGTCTAATCCCATGAAAGGGAGCACTGGTGACACAGTCTGTAGGGAGCTGCATTGCTTAACCCATGTTGTTGCTGTTAGGTGCCATTGAGTCAACTGCGACTTAGAGTGACCCTATGTATAACAGCCCTAACCCCTGCTCTATTCCTTGCCAATATTATTATCTGACACATCTATCCCATTACCCCAGTGACTGAATCACTCCATCTCATCAAGGATCTTCCTCTCCTGCATTGTCCCTCCACCCTCCCAAGCATGATGTTTCTCTCCAAGGATTAATCCCACCTTGCAACATGTCCAAAGTATGTCAGACAAAGCCTCAGAATTCTTGCCTCCAAGGAGCAACTTGGCTTCACTCTCTCCAGCATGAACTTGTTTGTTCTCCTACAGTCCATGGTATATTCAATACTCTTCTCCAGCACCACAGCTCAAAGGCATCAACTATGCTTTTATCATCCCTAGTCATTGTCCAGCTCTCTGATGCATAGCAAGCAATTGTAAAGACCATGACCTATATCAATCAGGCACACCTTAGTCTCCAGACTGAGACTCTTCAGTTGCTCTTTAGTACTTTGGAGGGGTCTTTGACAGCAGATTTTCCCAATGCAATTATTTTTTCATTTCCTGGATGCTGGTACCAAAAGTGCTGATTGTAGAGACAAGCAAACTGAAGCTGAAAACAATCTCAATCTCTTCATCATCTATCAAGATGCTGCCAATCAGCCCAGTGGTTAGAATCTTTGTTTTCTTGATATTGAGCCTCAATCCATATTGAAGGCTGCAGTCCTAACCTTCTGCAGCAAGTGCTTCAGGTCCTCCTCAATTTCAGCAAGCAGACAGTGTGTCATCTTCATAATGCAGATTGTTGTTGAGTATACCTCCAATCTTGATTCCACACTGCTCCTCACAGAGCCCAGCCTCCCGGATAATCTTTTCCAAATAGAGATTAAAAAGATATGGAGATAGGACATGTCCCTGGTGTACACCCTTTCCAATTCTGACCCATCCAGTGTTTCCTTGCTCTGTTCTGATGACTGCCTCCTGATCCAAGTATAAGTTTCGCATACGCACAATCAAGTGTTCTGGGACTCCCATTCTTCTCAGAGTCAGCACAGCTTATTGTGACCCACACAGTCAAAAGCCTTTGCATAGTCAATGAAACACAGATAGACATCCCTCTGGTACTCTCTTTCAGCCAAGATCCATCTGGCATTAGTTATAATATCCCTAGTGCCACAGCCTCTTCTAAATCCAGCCTGCACTTCAGGCAGTTCTCTGTTGATGTGCTGTTCCAGTCATTTTTGGATAATATCAGCAGAATCTTGCTTGCATGTAATATCAATGATACTGTTTGATAATTTCCACACTGTCAAATTGCCTTTCTTTGGAATGAGAACAAATATAGATCGCTTCCAGTCAGTTGGCCAGGTGGTTGTCCTCCAGATTTCTTGGCACAACTTGGTGAGCACTTTCAGGGCAGTGTCTGTTTGTTGAAATATGTCAATTAATCCATAGGTGGTGTCTATTATTATTGAAGCCATCAGAGGCTCCGTGGTAAAAAAATGGGCAATCTCCTGTCATAAAATTTATAGCTTCAGAAACCACCTGGAGAGTTGGCTATGGGTTCATTCCAACTCAACAGCAATGACTTTGACTTTGGATTTGAATCTTATGAAATAAATAGGTGAAACAAGTATTATGTATGTGTGAATGGCAGGCAAGAAAACAGGCACAGAGAGGCCGGGGTCATATTACAACTAGCTGTAACTTAGGACAGAATTCTGATTCCTACTCAGGTACTTCTTATCAACATATTACCTCCTTCTCTCTTATTCTTTCCTAACGTTTCCTTCTTACCTTTCATTTTCCCTGCCAGCTCATATACTCTTTTTGGCTCTGCTGAACGTGTTTCCAGAGCTGTGAACAAACCACCTCTGCCCCAGTGGCCAGAGTCATCTATAGAAGAAAAAGAACATTTTCATCTATAGGAAGTACAACCCAGTCCACAATTAAAAAACAAAAAAACCCCCCTAAAAATAAAAAATACATCAATTAGGCTTGTGGGGAGAATGACTTTTCAAACAGAAGGAAAGACGCCTGATCTAAGAGTATTATGGGAAAGATCCGGTGTGGAAAACTATGTATACAAACTGTGTAAGTAAACCAGTATAACATAAAAATTCTATTTAAATTTAAACAAAAAGAATATGAGAGATTAGATTTTCCAATATGTTTAGATTTTCTAGAAGATACAGCTGCACATCTTAACAACAAAACAACCTAAAAACTCACATTATGCATACACAGGATCTCTGTGGTGCACCTGTAACTTCTAGGAGCTGACTAAGGAAGGATGGAGAGTGGATGGATGCCGAGAAAACAGAGTGAGTCGAAGCACTGGCAATGCAACAGTTCACAGTTGCACTTAGGAGGAAAGGAAAAGGCTCACTGCCTCATTCAGTGCGGTCCTGACATAGCTGGTTAACAGTGTGTTTTTATAGTCCTCTCTTCTTTCAATAATACTACAATTATTTGTTAGCAAGTATTAAATGTAAAGGGTACAGGATAGGAAAAAAGATCTCAGCTCTCATGAAGATTATTTCCTAGAACAAAAGGGGTCAATCAAAATACATGGTATCGTCAGGTGATGATATACATGATACATGATAGAGAGAGAGTAACAGGTGGGAACGGTGTGTTTATGTGACACTATCAGGAAGACTTCTCTGAGAGGCAGATGTGCTTCTTGATGTGGCTATGTGGGAAGAGGAGGTGCTAGGCAGAAGAAATAAAAAGTACAAAGGTCCTATAATTAAAATTTTCCCCACTTTTAAAAGAGGTAATTGTCTTCTAGACATTGCCTCTTAAAAGCCTTGCAGGTATTATCCCATTCCACAGGTGATGATGAAGTTCAAAAAAGGTTATATAACTAGTCAGAAAGTCAATAATCAATCCAAGTCTCCAGGTTTCTCCTGAAAAATCCAAGCACTTCTGACCACAAAAAAACCAGCTGAGCACTGTTGTCCAGGCTAGGTTTCTGCCTTCTCCTCATGAGGCCTGCTATAAAGTCCAAGGCGCACTCCTGCCCTGAACCACTTCTCTTACCTACACAGTGAACGATGAGCGCGTCCTCAGCGCCGGCATGAGGATGGGTGACATCACCACTAACGTACTTAATGGAGGTCAAGTCTGGGTCTTGGTAATCCAGTTCAGCAGAACTCTCATCTTCCCCATGCTCGGAGCCCTCTAGCTCACTCTCTTCAAAAGACAGGCAGAATGACTGGTAATTGTTGGACTCCCACCAGGCCATCCTTCAGCAGACCAGAGAGAAAAGAGAATTAACTGAGTCTATCACAATTTCCCCTTGGAGCACATTCTGTACTGCTATTCACAAACAATAAATGCCAAGTGGAAATGCAATTAGAAGCTCACCCTGATTGCAGTTTTCTGCTTATTTGTAAATAAACAAGAAGCCTCACTGATTAGCACAACTGCCTCATGACTACACTTCAACAGAGCATCCCCATGTCCCTGGCATCAAGAACATGACTAAAACAGTTGTTCAAGTAAACTACCTTTTCAGACAGCTATAATAAAATCTTAACATTTTTCTTATTTTAAGAGAATGGATCTTCTTTGCTGTAAGCACCTAGGATTTCCCATTTAAGCAGACTGAAATGTTAAGGTTAAAGTTTAATCTTTTAAAAGTATCCTGTTGCCAACAGGAACAAGTGGTTTTTGGTTTGGGTGTGTTCTTTTTTTTTTCTATTGGCTAGGTTTTTTAAAATTTATTTTTATTTTATATTTATTTGCATACAAAACTCATACACTTTTATAATCATTTTTATATACTGTTTCACACATTCTTCTATTCACATTGCATTTCATATGATCATTCCCATTTACTATGTTTTATAAAATTAATCACCATTGATCCATGTCCGTCCTTACTCTGCCTTCTCCCACTGGATCTTTCCTAATTCCTTCACTCCCTCCCTCTCCCCACCAAACTCTGCAACCTCATGATTTTCCCTATCTTCACCCACCCTCTGCCTCCCTCCTCCACCCCCTCCTTTTTCCCCCTTTGGACTTTTGTACACATCTTACTAATTACCCTATTTTTACAATAATGGTCTTATTTATAGTACTTGTCCTTAAGAGACTGAGTTAGTTCACTTAACATAACGCTCTCCACCCTCTCCCATGTTATAAAGCATTTTTAGAAAGCATTGTTCCTGAGTGCTGCATAGATTTACATCTCACATCATACACAAAAATCAACTCAAGGTGGATCAGAGACCTAGGGGTAAAGCCCCAAACCATAAAGATCATAAAAGACAAAAGGGAAACAAACTTAGAAGGCCTAGTCTATGGTATAAAGGAACTACAAGTTTTAATAGAATTTTTTCTGCACTTTTAAACTAAGGTTAAAATCACACACCAGCGAGTCTTACACTAGCTGTACCTTTGCACTTGCTCAATGTGCAGCGGTACGTACTTTTTCTTATGTTCAGCTTCTTCTTTTTTCCTCTTCTGCTCCTCTATTAGTCGCTTTCTCTTGGCTGCTGCCTCTTGTCTCTTTTTCTTTCTGTTCTCTAGCTCTTCTGGGCTCAAGAGTTGCTTCCTTTTGGAGGAGCCCTCCACCAGGCCTGGGATGACAGTCTGGAGGAAGAACAAGATCCAAGAGCAGAAGATCAAGGGTGACCTGTTCTCCTAGGCCATCCACTTCTGACCACATACTGTGGCATGAAGATACAGTGTATTTCACAAAACACTGTATCTTCATGCCACACTATGTGGTCAGAAATACTGACAAACACACTTTGATGAACAGGTTATATTACACATCATTTCATATGATGTAGCAACATAGACATTGTGGTCTAAACCCAACCAAAGTGCTGGCATGTATGGGACAAGAAGACGCCATTTTGACTCATTTCATCAGGAATAATGTAATTTAGGAATTGTTTTGTTCTTGACTGAAATCATATCTTGCAAGATACAATAATAAGTGTAACCTTTTTTAATGGACATAGTCCTAAAAGGCACCTCTTTTTTTAATTGAAAGATTATTTCAATATCATTATTATCTTAATAATGAGGGACTTCTATGCACCTGACATGCACCATCAATGACTGTCAAGTTGTCTGTATGACTTGGGGTCATGATTAACAACAGCAGCGTATGGTATTTTTGCTGTAATGTAGCAATCCCATCAGAGGTGGCTGAGGTAGGTAAGACTACTCTCACTAGCATTAAGTAGTAAAATAAACTCTTTTTGCGAATGTTCTCTATGCCAAGTGTTTATACAGTTTTTCTACTGTTGCTCTTGTTGTATGCCATCAAGTTGGAAATGACTCATAGCTGAGTTTTCTGAGGCAATTGACTATATGAGAGGAGACTACCTATCCCTCTCGCATGGAGCAGCTGGGGGATTCAAACTGTGTACCTTCGGGATTACAGTGCAGCTCTGACCACTAGGCCACCCTCTGGTTTTCTTTACCTAAGTTTTTCTATTACGGTACAGTCAATTACACTTAAGTATCAATAAACTACTTACAGGTTCATGTTATAACAAATTACTCTTTGCATCCTGGCTGGCAAAAAAACCCCACATATTTATATGTGTACTATAAATAATATTGAAATAAATAGAAATAATACATATATACTTATGTTGACAGTTTGGAAGAATCTGTTCTTTTACATAAATAGTTCTTACATTGCCTTTATTTCGGAGTGATCGGCCCTCGTGATTAGTTTTCTCCAAAAGAGTTTTCTGAAGATACACCAGTTGCTCAAATGATTTTCTGTCTTCTTTACTAGGCTCTTTAGAATAATCTTTACCTTCAAATAAGTACATATGGTTTTCTAAGAAGATGAGACACAATGAGATAAATGTTAGATCCTAGAGAAAAATGGATTAAATCTATTCAAAACAGAAACTTGGGTGAACAAAAGACCACAGCTTCAATTCTCAATGGTCTAATAACAGCTTGTGATATGATTCTTTCTTTTCTGATCCCACTGACAGTGACTGGGATGGGTTCCACTTGGGGATCCCAGGTATTATTTATCAAAGCAGAGCACATAGCTGAGCCTTTTTAGTCCATCCCTAGATGATTTGTGAGACTAAGAGATGGAGAGTACTTAACACTTGTTCACCTCACAAATGTTTAACTCTCACTGACATTACGAGCACCTAACTGAGAACACAGGTTTCTAGCACAATTTTAATAGTCAGTCCTTTATCCCATTTCCTGTGATATAAGGGGAATAAGCAGAAAATGTTGCTGTTGTTGTTGTTAGGTGCCATCAAGTCATAGACGACTCATAGTGACCCTATGAATCAAAGGCCTAAGCACTGTTCATAGAGTTTACGGAGGCAAGCCATTTCAGACGTGGATGCCACTCCTGTTTCCAGGCTTATTTTAATCGGGGAGCTCCAGCAAACACTGTCTGCCACGGGTAACCATTATCACATCCACACATCAGTGTCACAGTGCTCAGCATCGTATCAACCACAAGTTTGGTTTTGGTGGTTTTTTTTCTCAAGCAGAAAATACAGAGAGAAAAAAATCCAAAAAATTTTCCATACTATAGATATCTCATTGCCATTGAGTCAAAATCAACTCACAGCTGACCCTCTAGCAGATTTTCTGAGGCTGCAAATTTCATTATCTCTTTGCCAGTTCGAATCCACTAGCAGTTCCAAGGGAGAAACGTATTATCTGCTCCCATGTGAATCAGAGCCTCCAAACACCTGCTGGAGGTCAGTTAGGAGTCGGTTCTGACTCGATTGCAATAAGCAAGTTTTATAGATATCACAAAGCATTTTTTCACAGTCTTGGTCTAATTAGGCCCATTTAAGAAAGGAGAACTGAGGCTTTGGCAAGGATTAAAGGACTTTCCAGTGAGTCACTGTTAATAAATGAAGACAAGATTGTCTGAATCTAGTCTAGGTATTCTTTTCAGTATATCACTGTGTTTATCACTGGTGAAAGGAAAGAGGGATAACAAATCAGTAAGAGTTTTGGTAACAGAAATAATAATAATAATAATAAAAGACTACATTTTGGGTAACACTTATGCCATCAGGCACAGCTACTACTATGAACACACCTGACTTTTCTACTATTGTAAGCACAAAGCAGAAATTGTTTGTTGTTGTTGTTGTGTGCCATCAAGTTGGAACCGACCCATAGCTGGCCCTCCTGTCGATTTTCATAGGAAGTAAATTGCACAGGAGAAGACTGTCCTGCGAAGCAGCTGATGGACTCGAACTGTGTGCCTTTAGAGTTGCAGAACAGCTTCTTACCACTAAGCTCCCTCAAGCAAACATTAGGATCATCATTTTATAGATGAGGAAACAACGGTCTACCACTATGATGAATTAATTATTAAGAGTCTTGAAGAGCCAAGACCAGCAACAGAAAAAGTGTTTTTAAAGTGAAGCACATCTAATAGCACATTTCATCAAAACAACGTATTTTACATTACTGAAATCAGCTCTATGTTTTCCCTAGAGAGAATGAAAGCAAAACATTTTCATTCTCCAGAGATCAATTGCTTCACAATTGTACCCCAAACCAACCAGCTGTAATTCTAATTGGCATTTGCTAATTAAATCAGCAGGGGGCTTTCAATGAGGTGCTCTATCAACAAGTGGAAAAAAAAATAAAGAGCTGAGAAGTGTCAAATATGATCAACATATGTGGCTTCACAATGAATGCAATTCTCAACTTACAAACGTGCTTTCTTAAAAAACAAACACACACCCCTGACACTCAAGATAAAGCAGCTCTCTGTTTTATTTAATTCGAGTTAGGGTTACTTTAATTATTAGTCTTTTATATAGATTTACATTGTGCTCTCTGTATTCATGTGTAGCCAAGAAAAAGTAAGTAGACCATTAGTCTAGGTTCCTACCTGCACCCTGACAGTGGAACCATGCATGAGATCATCTCTGTGTGCATTCATAAAAGGCAAAAAATCTAAATTTTGATACAACTAGGAAATATTTTCTGTCTGATAAACATTTTTTTTTTGGCAGCTGAACTGACTGAGAAAATATAATTATCTTTCTGGAAAACAGTGAGATTTTATTTTGTTCTAATAAACATTTGGAAAATAAGGTGAAATTAATCTAGAGGGCTATAAAAGTAGCTGAAAGTTTTATTATTTAATATAATCAAAGTACAACTTAAAAATGCAACTAAGTAATTCCTCTCTTTCTTCTTAAAGCCATTAAATAGCAGTTCAAGGATATAGAAATAAAAGATAAGTGGGCAACAAGTGGATGGAAAAGTTCAATAACTCTTTGGAAAATGGAAAACGGCTGAAAGGATAATGACAGATGAAGTAGAGCAATGCAGGAATACAAACCTGTCAGAGGGGTAATGATGACGCAGGGACACTCTCAACACCCTACACGCCTAAGACTTACACACACAAATACAATTAACACATAAGAAACAGAGGAAAGGAAAGATCTTCTGGAGGATAAAAATGAAAATAAAAATAAAAATGAAAAATGTTAAACATAAAATACAAGAAAGGACAGCATACCCGTTAGGACAGATTCCTGCCTGACAAGGAGCAAGACCGAGACACAACAGCAGCAGAGGCAGCTAAGAACCTGACCAGTGTGAGACAGAGAAGAGGTTAAGGTGTCTATGTATATGTGCATGTGTGTACAGGACACAAATAGTAAAATACACAAGATTTATCAGAACAGACATAATTTACATGCTATTTCTTTATACTCATTGTTTTGTCTAGATTTATAATTGCTATTGTGTTGCTTTGTGCCATCGAGTTGCTTGCACCTCATAGCAACCCTATGTACAACAGCCCTAAACCCTGTTCTGTCTCTTGCCAATCTTACTGTCTCTCTGACAAACCTATCCACATTACCCCAGTGACTGAATCAATCCATCTCATCGAGGGTCTTTCTCTCCTGCATTGTCCCTCCACCCTCCCAAGCATGATGTCCCTCTCCAAGGAATGATCCCACCTTGTGACATGTCCAAAGTAAGTCAAATGAAGCCTCCGAATCCTTGCCTCCAAGGAGCAGCCTGGCTTCACTCTCTCTAGGACAAACTTGTTTGCTCCTCTAGCAGTCCATGGTATATTCAACACTCTTCTCCAGCACAAAGCTCAAAGACATCAACTCTCCTTCTATCATCCCTAGTCACTGTCCAGCTCTCTGACGTATAACAAGCAATGGCAAAGACCATGGCCTGTATCAGGCGCACCTTAGTCTCCAGATTAACACTGTTGCTTCTCAGTACCTTGGAAAGGTCTCTGACAGTAGCCTTTCCCAGTGCAATTCATCTTTTAATTTCCTGGCTGTTGGTACCATGAGTGTTGATTATAGAGCCAAGCAAACAGAAGCTCTCAACAATCTAATCTCTTCACCATCTATCATGAAGCTACCAATTGGCCCAGTGGTGAGAATCTTTGTTTTCTCGATGTTGAGCTTCAATTCACATTGAAGGCTGCAGTCCTTGACCTTCGGCAGCAAACGCTTCAGGTATTCCTCAGCTTCAGCAAGCAGGGTTGTATCACCTGCTTAATGCAGAGAGTTGATGAGTCTACCTTCAATCCTAATGCCACACTCCTCCTCATAGAGTCCAGCCTCCCGGATAATCTGTTACATATAAATTGAAAAGATATGGAGATAGGACACATCCTTGACACACACCTTCCCAATTTTGAACCATGCAGTGTTTCCTTGCTCTGTTCTGACAACTGCCTCCTGGTCCAAGTGTAAGTTTCACATATGCACTATCAAGTGTTCTGGGATTTCCATTCTTTTCAGAGTCAACCACAGTTTGTTGTGATCCACACAGTCAAATGCCTTTGCATAGTCAACAAAACACAGATAGACATTCCTCTGGTACTCTCTACTTTCAGCCAAAATCCATCTGACATTAGTTATAATATGCCTAGTGCCACAGCCTCTTCTAAATCCAGCCTGCACTTCAGGCTGATGTGCTGTTCCAGTTGTTTTTGGATGATCTTCAGCAGAATCTTGCTTGCATGGGATATTAATGATATTGTTCAATAATTTCCACACTCTGTCGGGTCACCTTTCTTTGGAATGGGAACAGATCTCTTCCAGTCACTAGGCCAGGTGGTTGTCCTCCAGATTTCTTGGCACAACTTGGTGAGCACATCCAGGGCATCATCTGTTGAAATATGGCAATCAGTATGCCACAAATTCCTGGGGCTTTTTTTTTTTGCCAATTCTTTCAGAGCTGCTTAAACTTCCTCTTTCATCACCACAGGCTCTTGCTCATACGTTGTTTCATAAAATTCTTCTATGTCCACCAATTCCTTAGGTTCAATGACTCTGTATACTTTTTCCATCTTCTTTTCATGCTTCCTGCATCATTTAATATTCTGCCCAAAGCATCCTTAAGTATTGCAACTTGAGATCTGAATTAAGTATATTCAATTGGTGAACATATATTTGGCAGAATTAAAGGTGAGAGAAAGGCCTTCCTAAAAGCATGTCTGAGAAGAAGCTGTTTTGGTTGATGAATTGCATCCTGAGTGTTTCTGACCTGAGTTCTTACCTGTTACTTCTCTAACAAACTCCTTATTCTAAAACTTACAAAAGTCATGACTTGTATTAAGTTGGAAAACTGTCAGGAAAGGAAAAATCCATTTTCCACAAAACTGACAGCTGTTATTGTTTTGTTCTGTCAAGTCAGACACAACTCATAGCTGACTGTCCAGGTTTTCAGATGCAGTCAATTGGAAAGACCTATCTTTCTTCTAAAGAGCAGCTGGTGGATTCAAACTGTGTGCCTTTGGGTTGGCAGTGCTCAACTCCTTGCCACTAAGCCATGAGAGCTTAATGTCAGCCTAATAAATATACTTTGGCAATTAGAACCTGAGGGATGCAGAGTCAATCAGAAAATCATTACGACTACAATACAAGGGAGTACAGATTTGAGTCTGAAATAGTTCCAAGAAGTAAAAAAATTAGAGATGAAGGCTTAGTTTTAGATGTACACAATGAATCACTGTTTCTCTCTCTATATATATTATTTATTATCTATATTATTATATTATTTATTTTTTATATATATTTATATATATAATGTTGTTGTTGTTGATGGCCTTCGAGTCAAGTACAACTCATAGTGACCCTATGAACAAAAGGCCCGAAGCCCTTCTACAACTATCGACATTTATCAAAGTTCATAGACTTTCTGGAGGCATGTTGTTTAGGAAGTGGATGCCACACCTGTATAAAATTATATATAATATATATTCCCCTCCATCTAGGCCTGTACATTTTTTCCAGCATCTGTAAGTTTGGAGGAAGCCAGAGATAAAAGAGAAAGAAAATTATCTCTGAAAGAAAGTTTGATGTGGTCAAAATGATAACTGAAGAGAAAAGACTGTCAAGGATGTAGTGTTGAGTTCAAATCTAGCAAAATACAAATTTCCTCATGAAAGAAACTCATTAAAACTCAAGGTGACTGAGTTGGAACTGTCTCACAGATGACCCTCCAGCAGGTTTTGAAGGCTGTAAAATGCAGGGGAGGAGATTGGCCATCTTTTTCCCAAGGAGCTGTTGATGGATTCCAAACACCAGAGAGGTTAGCAGCGCAAGGCCGCAGGGACAACTCCACCAGAGCCATGAAAAAGAAGCCTCAAGCCAGTACTTGTCTAGTGACCAGTGAGACCAGAGAGCTCTAGGAAGAATATTTCCAGGAAAACAGAAGTGATATATACTAAAAGTATTCTTCAACATGTGACAAGAGGTCACAGCTCTTAGCAATTACTAATATCATGAAAAATGTTGGTGCTGTGATTAACAAGTACACAATGACATTCAAGTAAATACTGAAACGGTGGTTCAAATCCAGCAGCATCTCCGTGGGAAAAAGTTGGCCCATCTCCTCTCATTAAGTCTACAGCCTCAGAAACCTGAAGGTTCATCATGGAGGATTACTCCTCACCACACCACCTTGCTTCCCAGAGGACCTAGTTCAGTCTACCCTCACTCTTCTATTCATTTTCCCTGCTTCTTCCCTCTCCATCTCTATTTCATATGTGCAATTATGACATGCCAAACCTGCATCACAGCAAACATTCAGTGTATGTCAGGAGTTATTAAAAAGAACTCATTCTGTTATTAAAAAAGGGACAGCGTTCCAGACTAAGGAAAGTAGGATCTGCACTAATGCAGTGAGGATGCTTACAATTAGAAGAAAAATATACACTAAACTCCATGAGACTGCTGCTACCTCTTATGAATATTCATGTAACTAATTTGGTTCAAAGTTCAGCTTCAAAGGAACAGCACGATTAATTCCTAGTTAATCTGGGGAAAGTTCTGAGACCAGGCAAGTCTTAAGCAGTCATGCGCAAATGGAGAATATCGGAGCAGAAACTGATGTCTCAGGGAACGTGAATTTTCAGGGACTGCCCTGGTGACTATACCATTTCATCTGCTCTCAGTTGAACTTACTTTCTTCCTCTTGCTCCCTGCTTCCTTCTTTTGCTGCAGACAAGGTATCTGAGATCCACTGGCCATCTTTTGTTTCTCCCAAGATTGACTCCAAGTCTATTTCAGGCATGGTGCTCCCCTCAGAGGACAACAGTTTATCCAAACCAAATTTGAGAATCTCACTCAACTTGAATGCAGAAAACAGAAAGTTCAGTTAGTTCTTATGAAAACAAACACTGGCCTATCAATGATTTGCTAAGTGGCCTCATTACACCAGGCACTTTACTTCCATGGCAAGTGGCCTTTCCTCATTCTCTCTGTAGAATGTTCTGGCAGGGTCATTTAACAGCTAAATGACCGGTAAGCAGAGGCGACAAATGAGGATCAGAGTGGTTGATTTTGGCAATGCTCATGACAAAAAACAAAACAAAAAAAGTTTGAGCCTCTAAGTTTTTGAAGAATAACAGCAATTTTTGTCTTTTCTTTAAAATATCCTACTTTTGGTGAAGGTTTACATATCAGTTCAGGTTCCCAGTCAACAATTTCTACATGATTGTCAAGTGACATCACTTAGATTCTTCACAATGAATGACCAGTCTCCTTATTTCTGTTCTGGTTGTTTTGGTTACATTAATATAATTTCCCTGTCTCTTTTTCATCTCTGATCCTGCATCTTCCTTCTACAGCACCTCTCACAGACTCTATTCACAGGTACTCTTAACAGGTACATGAAACATTAGACTATTAGCTACTCTCTCACGGTCTTGGAAAGGGAAGGTCTGGGTATTTTATCTCCACTATTCACTGATTTCTTTCCCATAGCTGTATGGAGTCTTCTTATGACAACGCTCTGCGGAAAACATCTTTGCAAAGACCAGTCTTGATCATGAGCCCCCAGGTTCCTTCTCATTTCTTATCTTCCTGGACATCCTTTCACTGCTACACCATCCTGTTTATTTTTCTTCTATGATTTCTCTCTAATACATGCTGAGCCTATTCCATGTAGTCACAGGAACCAACTAAAGAGCCTAGATATTTCTTCCTGACTGTAGGTTTCTTAGTTTCAATTTCGCACCACCCTGAATATTAACTCTGAGATGTGGAACCACATTGCTTCAAAGCATGGCTCCTGGTTCTCATCTTGCCCTTTTTAGATTTAGTCAATTATTTCCAAACTGTTTATTTTGTGAATAACTAGGAAATCTTATGGTAGTCTAGAGCAGCTTGCAAAAATCTCGGCTCACTTTAACCTTGGTATATATAACAAAAATGCCTGGCTTTGGTAAATGACATCAACAATAGAAGAAAAATAACTATGATCAGGATTCATTCATCTGGGGGCCCTTTCTTCAACTCACCTTGGGGTTAAATTTGCTTCTTGATTCTTCATTATTGCTCACTTGTGATTAATAAGGAACCTGGTAAGGAACTGTTCTTATGAGATGCAATACATTGTAGTAATGACATGTGCCCTTTGGGGTAAAGAGATTACCTTGAGTCCTAAATCTGTATCAACCTTTGGTTATTCAAATTGGAACTAAAATAATATCTACTTCATCCTGTTGCTCATATTCACCCAAATGACTGGAAAAATCCACCTTTGATAATACTTTGCAGATGTAAGCACTCAATAAAGTGCTCACCACTCTATCTACATTTCTGTTTCTCTGCTTCTACTGTCTTCTGCCTAGAAGACAATGAATGTGTCTACTTTCTTGTTTTAGGACTTCAAAATCCCAAACCTCAAAGATTTACCAAAAGCAAATCACAGTTATGTGTTTCCACAGCCCACGCTCAACTCTTCTATATTCTGCTCCTATTACATGTCACGTTCATTCACAACTTCCTGAAAGCTACAGGCTCTAAGGCACAGGTGAACGTGGCCAGGGGGAAAATGTTTAGCTGGGAGAATAAGTGGCTCACACACACTCTCATCTAGAGAACGCTGGCTAGAAATCCTGCCATATCGTCACGTGAAGAGTAATGCATTCTACCTGGAGGTCCGGACTGGCCGAGGGTCTTGGGGCTCCCAGAGTGAAATGGCCTCCTTCTATGACCATGTTGGTAAGCTGCAGTTTGGAAGCTGCTTTCCTGCAGACTATTTCTTCCACAGTATCTCGGGCAATCAGCCGAATAACTTTAACAGACCTGTGCAAGAGTTAATTGAGAGCTCTGAAAAACTGGGCAATAGCATACAAGATAAAAAAAGGAAACAGAGCCAACATGCCCTATTCAGGCTACCTTAAAAGAAGATTATTTTATTTGGACCAGAATTTTTTGTGAGAGATCTAGCCTCAAATTCTCTCTCAACATTCCCAAAGATCTATGGAATGATTAAAGAGATGGTCATGACTAGTATCCCTTACCTACGGTAGAAGAAAAAACCCTTCTGGATATAAATTATTCTCAGGTCAAGGGAGAATATTCCTGCATTTTTAGCTTAGCACCAACACCTCATAACCACATTTTGTACCAAGAAGGATGAGTTAAATAATTTCTTGGGGCTCTTTCTAATAATTTCATAAGCTGACTTTGCCATTTTTAACAAGGAAATTTGGTCCAGTAAAGTGACCCACCAACATGGCACAGCAGGGATAAAGGCTACAGGCAAGGCCTAGAGACTCCATTCTGAAGTGGTCACTTGAATGACATTCTTCCCCTTCCTCTCCATTCCCCAGAATCACTGACAAGCAAGTTAAGAACGCAGAAAAGTGCTGATGCAAAAGTCTCTTACTTGTTCTGGCCAATTCGGTGAGCCCTGGCAGCAGCTTGTAAGTCATTCTGAGGATTAAAATCACTGTCAACAAAAATAACAGTATCTGCTGCAGTTAAATTCATGCCAACTCCACCTGAAAAAAATGCAAAGAGGAAGTGATCAGTAGCACAAAGGGAAGTGGAACATAAAGAGACAAGGGAAGTGAAGGCCAGACTAGTAAACAGAAATAAGCCAAAACAACTGACTTAATCCTTTAGACAACCTCACACCTTAACTCCAGAATCTGATCATGATTAAGAGTCCTATCTGGGCCAAAGCTGATGCCACACATGGGAAATTTTAAATCTTCACAGCAACACTATGAACAAAAGACATGAACACTTTGTATAACTTTCATCGCTTCTCTAAGTTCATAGAGTTTCCGAAAGTGAGCCGTTTTGGAAGTGCATGCCACTCCTGCTTCCAAGCTTGTTTTAACTGGGGAGCTCCACCAAACACTGTCCACCATGGGTAACCATTATCGCATGTGACACATTAGTGTCAGTGTTCAGCATCACAGCAACCACAGATTACCTCTGCACAGTAAATGGACAGATCAGTGCTATGTTGTTGTTGTTGTTGTGTGCCGTCGAGTCACTTGAGACTCATAGCGACCCTATGTACAACAGCTCTAAACTCTGTTCTGTCCTGTGCCAATCGCACTGTCTCCAAAAAATGTTTGACCAAAACCAATTAAAACCAGGCCTGAGGCCCGCAGATTAAAATCACCCACTTCTGGCTTGGTAGCATCACTTTCTATCCACTAAGCCAACAGAGCTCTCTCTATGACTCACAACAATTCTATGAAAAACAGATCTGAACTTTGCCCTATCCTATGCTACTCACACTATCCAAAACACACTTGAGCCCATTGCTACAGTCACCGTATCAATGCACTGTGTTGAGGGTCTTTTTTTCTTCTCTGACCTTCCTCTTCGCTCAGCATTTTTAAGTGGTATAGCAGAAGTGGAAACTTATATTAATCTAAGAAAACATTTTCAATCTTTTCTGTTTTGAAACTTCCATTTTTTGTTTGTTTACAGCTGTTGTCGAGTCGGAAGCGACCCATAGCTGACCCTCCTGTTTTCAGAGGGTTTTCCAGGGTTTTCAGAGGTAGTTAATTGCATGGGAGGAGACTGCTCATCCTTCTCCTGCGAAGCAGATGGTGACTTCAAACCATGTGCCTTCATGATTGCAGCATGGAATTAGACACATGCTCTTGAAAACAGCTCTAAACATAAGAAAATTCTACCATGGTCACTGCTAAAAGTAGAGTTCTAAATGTCAATTTCAAGTTAACACTAAGTGACAAGATCCTTGATACAATACTGCCTTTTGATTCTGACTTCCAGAGACCCTGCAGGAAGGAGCAGGGACACCCAGGGGGAAGTGACTCCACCGCTTTCTCCCTCTAAGTGGCCTGTGGGTTTGAACTGCTGATCACTCAGCAGCTAAGCACTTAACCAGTTTCAAGAGGGCTCCTTTTAATGAGAAAAGGGGACAATATATTTCTTCTAAGCAGAGTGGGAAATGACTTCTCTCATCAGAGAAACTACTGCGCTCTCACTGTACCCGTTTCCACATTAATCAAAGAGGAAGTTAACAAAAGCAATGGCGAGGCAAAAACGTTCCGGGGAAGAACTTTTTGGTCTGTCTTCAATGCTGCAGAAAAAGGGCCATGGCAGCACCCTGGACTACAGGAATTAATTAAGAGAACTATAAAGGCAAATTACAGCCTTCTTTTTGATTAATGTGGAAACAAGTACAGAACGGACTCTCTCGTGCCAGAGTGGTTTGAGCTCAGTGCTGAAACAAGCAACCCTGAGAGGATGTGTGCCAAGTGCCTGAATTAAGGATTCACTTTTGAGAAGGAGCACCACTGACTCTAAGCTAGATCTCCAGATAAGCCAGGCAGGAGCATTTTCCTTAAAGCCTTCATAGAAATTGAAAGTCGGAATAATAATAGAGACCAATTACTGAGAAACGAATTATACACGGTAACAATTAAAAAATAAACTTTACACTCCCTGCTGGTGAGTTGGAACCAACTCAAAGCTCCAAAGCTCTACTAGGTTTTGCGAGCTTATAATGGCATGTCAACGTACATGTAAATGAATGTATTGCCCATTTTTACCTCGAGGAGCCCCAGGTGGATTCAAACCACCAGAGAGGTGCCCCATGGGCTGGTAGCACTCTCTCTATTGACTAAACCGTCGGAGCTTCCTAATAACAGCACCTAACCTAACACTGTGCTTATGACGTGCAGGCACTTGACATGTATTAACTCCTTTAACTTTCATGACAATTCTGTAAGTAGTTATTACCATTATACCCATTTTATAGATGTTAAAAAGGAAGGAAAGGTGGTTATCTGAGGTTATGCAGCTGGAAAACAAGGAGCTAAGCATCAGCCCCACAGGGTCAGCCTCCAAAGTCTGTGCTTTCATCCACTACACAACTATTTCCCAGGCATTTAGCTCAATAAAATGTTCCATAAAATTATCTTCCGCTTGAGTTAAGACTGTCCAAGTGGATCTCTCCTTAATTAGTTAATTCTTAATTAAAGGGGTTTCTTTTTATCAAGAAGCTAATGACTTGCGTTTGGGACAGTCTTATGTGTCTTCACTGCCACCTGGTGGCTATATGACTTAATCACAGAAATACTTGAAGTAGGCTGCAGAACTAAAAGGGGAGAGCAAGCAGGACAGAGTTTTCAAACAGCTAAAATGCAGGTTGGGTTCGGCTCCTAAAAGATCTACTCTGTTGGGACTGATTCACAGTGACTCATGAGATGAGCTGAAAAATAGATCTCGCTTTCTTCTTAATTATGCCCATTTCAGATATAACACTGACCTCTATATATGAAGATGCTGAAGTCAGTAAAAGCATAAATAGAAACTGTCTTCCCATTGTGAAAGATGCATCTGCACTAATCTGGTTTCTAGTAAGACTAAGATTATGTGAGTTCAAAATTAATTAAAGGCCATCTTGCTTCAGAACATGTGCGTAAGAGAAAAATTTCATCTCTAAGAATTTATTTCAGGGAGTCCTGGTAGACTAGTGGTAAAAAGCTGTGCTGCAACCCTAAAGCCACGCGGTTCAAACACAGCTGCTCCGCAGGAGGCTGGGCAATCTCTTCCTGTGTGAACTGCCTCTGAAAACTCGATGGAGGAGGATCAGCTCTGGGTCGGTTCCGGCTCTAGGGTACCCAACCAAACAACAATGCTTTCAGATTATATAATAGTAAATATGAAAGTGTTCTGTAACCAGTAGGTGTGGTGTTGGTATATCAAAGGTGGCGCCCCCTTGGTGGCTGGAATTCAACAGTGGCTCCTGTTGAGAAAGACAGAATCTCTTCTCGTGTGAGTTATAGCCTCAGAAAACCCACTGGAGGGTCAGCTATGAGTAGGTTCCAATTTGATTGAAATGAGGTGGTGGGTTTGTTTTTTCTGTAACTGGTAAAGCAGTACAAATGTAGTATATAGTATTTATGACTCAAGTCACATAAAGTTGGTTCCATAAATAAACCCAGAGCCAGAAGTTTTATAACAAATCATATTTTTTTAAATGTGATTTTAAAAAAAGATTTTTATTAAGCACTTTTTTTGCTAGATTTTTGTTAAGTATTTACAACTATATTATTCCACAGGTATTTTTGGAGGAAGAGCAATGAGCAGTCAGGTTATTATTTCCCCAATTCAGTTGGGAAGGAGAGCTATCTCCAGGAAAGGGAATGATGCTTTCCCAAAATTACAGGTATCTCTCAGGATAACCCCAAACTCTGCAGCTAAAGAATATTAGAATTACTTTTTAGTAATAACTTTTTTTCTAAGTCTCAGCTTTACTTTCTGACTTAACGATGTCTCAGGCTATAGAAGAAATAGTATCACACTAGAAGTCTAAGACTGGCAAATGTACTTCCACAACCTCAGTTTCTCTTTCCTTGCACCCTTTGGTAATGACTAATAAAAGGACTAGTGAATCACTGGTATTGGTCTGCGTTAGTCAATGTGGCCTACCTGCCCTGGTACTCAGAAGGAAAATAAAAATGGGCTGCTGTCCAAAGTTCTTGATCGCCAAGTGTCTCTCTTCTCCTCTCACGGAGCCATCCACACGCTCATAGCTGTAGCCTTTACAGAGTGGAAGAAAACAGAAATCTTATTCTTGTCCATGTACTGTTTGGAGGGGAAAAAAATCAAACCAGCCCAAAACTAGAGAGTCAATTTTATCCCTTTGCACATACAACCACGACTCTATGTTAAACAAATATCAGAAGCAAAAGTCCAAATTGAGGGAGACAAATTATTGCTTTTCAAAAGATCTCTAGGTTTTTTTAAATTCATGCAGTTAATGTGCTACGCACTCATGGAGTTAATATTCTGATTTCATTATTCTAAGCAATTCTGAATGTCACATTATATAGTAGTTTCTACTTTTGTTAAGAACCATTCTCATTTATGCAAGTAATAGGACAAATACCTAGAAGCAGGTGACTATGGTCCAGCATGCCTTTTCAGTGAAGCTTTAGGGATCTCCACCTGTCACCATGGACCCATGGAGAGTGATGTGCTCAAACTGTGCTTGTGAATCTGGAATTCTTCAAAGAGTCATTGGGCATTTCCTACTAGTGTCTACAGTGTAATGTAGTACTTAAGGGAACTGACTGGACTAAAAGAATCTCTAAAGGGAGCTCTGGTGGCCTAAGTGGCAAGAAGCTGCACTGCAATCCCAGAGGCACGTGGTTTGAATCCACCAGATGCTCTGCCGGGGAAGAAGGGGCAATCTCCTCCTGTGCCAGTCAGATCTGATTTGATGGTACACACACACACACAAAAATAAAATAATTTTTTAAAAGACTCTAGATTAAGTTTTTTAAGTAGTCAGGTCAGAGTTGCAATGTTTTCTCTTTTGGGCTCAAGATCAATCAAGGTTATAGTCTTTTCCTATAATCTCACATAAATTTATTACCTATTAAGCAGCATTCTCACACAGTATCTACATTCTCTGTTTTCTACATACAAAAGCCTATCCTTACATTTCCCTTGGTTGGTATGTATGAGTTCTACAATTTTAATCTTTTTCTTTTCTACTGCTCCTGTGCAAGAAAGGAAGACCCTCTATGAGGTGGATTGATTCAATGACTGGGGTAATTGGGATGGGAGTGTCAGAGACGGTGCAATTGGCACAGGATAGAGCAGAGTTTAGGGCTGCTGTACATAGGGTCGCTATGAGTCACAGGCAACTCATTGGCACATAACAACAACCACCACCACCTGCATAAGAGTTCAAATGTTGAATTGAATGATCACTGTTTTTCATGCATTTCAAAAATATTCAAGGATCTATTCTAAAACATTTGACCAAATGCCCATCATACTACTGATGGGAATAGTGTGGTATTTTTCCTGCCCAAGTGGCTCTATCCAACTGCCAATCCTTGCCTAGACATTTCTCTCTCCTTTACTTTTGACCTTCTTCTGTTTATGATGATGATGATTCTTCACTGTTACCCTCTGTAACATCCCCATGCCCCAGGTAACTGTTTATGACCCTACAGGAACTGTAAATCTAAAAGACCTGTACAATGTATTGGCAAAAAGGTATCACCTCTGTAATCCATGTAATCCTGGAGAATATCCAACATCTGGGTCATCTGGGAGAAAAGTAAAACTCTATGGCCCCTGGTATAAAAAGAAAAAGAGAAAGTGCCAATTCTAGTAATGTTTAAAAGGAGGGTTTCCCTCAGGCAAAACTTACCATGGAATATAAGATTACAAAGATATGAAACACTAAAGCAGAAATATAAATGTAACAATCATGTACAGAGAGTTTCTCAGAAACACTAAATGCTTTTACAAGGACATACCACCACCTGTTGTCAGAATTCTTCAGAGCAGGAGCTCTCAAATGAGAATGGAGACAAACGGGTGAGTGTCCTGGGGTGAGTGTCAGGTGCCGGGGGTTTAAGAAGTCCTTGGGGAACCAAAGAGCTTCTTTTGGGAATGTCCGTTTACTCAATGGAAAGAAAAACTTTCATTTTAAGAATAATATAAACATAGATATGTGAATATTAAGTGGAAAGTTCAAATACACAAAAACACTGGCAAACTTGAAAAGTTTCTGGCCAGCCATGTAGTGTTATTTTCTAGAGACAAACTGATATGTCTGAAAAGAAAGCCTCCGGAGAAGAGGTAAGTGGCATCTCACATCCAATTTGACACCTGAAAAATTGTGCACAGGGAGCAAGCATGATGATAGATTAAGTCAGCTTGAACAGAGCCAAGTTGCTGTTGTTTTGTTAAGTGTTTCGAGTCATAGACGACTCATAGTGACCCTATGAATGAAAGACCTGAACACCTATATAAATTTCATCGTTGCTCAAAGTTATAGAGTTTCCGGAGGCAAGCTATTTCAGAAGTAGATGCCACTCCTGCTTCCTAGCTTGTTTTAATAGGGGAGCTCCACCAAACACTGTCCATCATGGGTAACTATTATCACATTTGACACATTAGTGTTATAGTGTTTAGCATGACAGCACCCACGAGTTACCTCTGTACAGGAAATGGACAGACCAGTGCTATACCACTTAGAAAATGTTTGACCAAAAAAAATTAAAACCAGGCCTGAGGGCCGCAGATTAAAAATCACCCACCTTTGGCTTGGTAGCATCACTTTTTATCCACCAGGCCAACAGAGCGCTCTTTAGAGTCCCATATATTAGCCACTGTTTTACGTTTACATAAATTTAAAGCATGAATGGTCAGTACTATAGTCTCACTAAGAAGACTAACTTAATAGATAATCCCTTCTGGTTTTAATCTCAAATGGAGTTGAAACCCTACTACACTTGAAGCTCAGGATCTCAATTCTAATCACATTTGTCATTTACTGAAAGGCATGCCTTTGAAAAAGTCACTTAACCCTTCTACACTTGTTTCATCACCTGTGAAATAAAAATGTTGGACAGAAAGCATTTATGGATCCTTCTCTAACTCTATACACTTATAGTGGCTACATCAGATTCAATAAAGTAGGGCAAGTAACTGTTTAACTTTCGCATTCTTAAGTTTAATAGATTTAAATTAAGTTTAAATCTGATATTTTAGGTTAATTCAGGCTGTGCCTGGGCTAAGTATCACTATAGGACATATCAGAAATCCTAAAAAGCTGTCCTTTTTCTAGACTCTCCTGTCCCCGTGGAGTGCCTGCCTTGGGTACAGGCTGTAAGACATGCCCTGAATGCACGTGAATCCTAGAGGCTCCAACCCCCGTCTCTTGGGAACAGTCACCCTGAGTTCATATCAAATCCTACAGGTTAACAAAAATGAATATTTACCAAACCCTTACTATTTGCAGTACCAGCAGGCAATCATAGAATATTCAATATTTATCTGTCGTGTGGGACAAACAATACAGCTGGAGCCATATAGTTAATATATACCAATTAACCTGGCAGCAGATCAAAGTAGTGCACTGCCAACAGCTGAATTCAGATTCTAAGTGCTTACAGAATTCACTAAAGGAAAGAAAGATGGTGGAGGGACTGTGCCTACAGAATTCAGGAAGGGAAAGGATGGCTGTAGATGATTGCAGAGAGGCTGGTGTGATGTGAGAAGGTCGTTACGGAGTTCTCTGAAGGTAAATCTGACCTGGGGTTTTGAAAAAATGGAGACCTGAAACCAGTCCCAAAGAAGTCAGTGAGTTCGTCATTATTAAAGTCTTAATTGTCAGCATCTCAGAATAGCAAACCTACTACCTACCTAGAGTACAGGAATGCCAGCAACTTATCCAGCAGGTGAAGCTTCCCACTGGCATCAATCAGGTGATCTCCAATTTCAAAAGGCTCTGGCTCAACACCTAGAAAACAAAGCACCCCTACTCAACAACATGTCCTTAGTCAACACACAGTGCTTGAGCAGAGAAGCTGATGGCCAGGTCACAGGAGTCATGCTCCTTCTAATTAATATTAGCTCCAAGTCTACTCTCTCTCTCTCGGCCATTTTATCATTGTTTGCATGGTAATTTTTGATACTTAATCCCAATGACAGAACTTGGCATATTCAAGATGCCTAATAAAGTCTACATGAAGACCAAGCCCGACTTACAAGAAACTAAGGTTGGAGAGTTAGGTTTGTTGGAGATAGTAAGATTGGCACAGGATACACAGGGTCGCTATGAGTTGCAAGCAACTCAATGGCACATAACAACAAGAAGAAGGTTGGGAGCTCTGGTGGCCTAAGGTTAGGAAGCTGTACTGCAATCCAGAAAGCATGAAGCTTGAACCCACCAGCTGCTCTGCAGAAGAAAGGTGGGCAATCACCTTATTTGCAATGACTAACTGCCTCTGAAAATTTGCTGATGGTCACTATGAGTCAGTACCAACTCGGTGGCAAATAATAACAACAGCAGCAAGACAAAGGAGATCCAAAGAACAAATTCAACTCAATTCACTGCTATCAAGTAAAAAGTGATGCACAGCTGACATTCTTGTGGAATTTCAGAGGTTATAAATCACAAAGAAGAAAATTGTCTATCTCCTTCAAAGCATCTAGTGAATTCAAACTGCCTGCCTCTAGACTGGCAGTTTAACTCCCTATCCACCAGGCTACCACAGCTCCCTAAAGGGTATAGAAATGCAAAACAAAAGTCTTAAGCCTCTCATTGCAGAAAATTAAATCAAGAAGTAAATGCAAATATATTATTATTGTTGTTGACTGCCTCCGAGTCGAGCAAGACTCAAAGCGACCCTATGAACAAAAGGCCTGAAGCCCCTCTACAACTATCAACATTTATCAAAATTCGTAAAGTTTTCAGAGGCATGTTATTTAGGAAGTGAATGGCACTCCTGCTTCCATTGCAAACGTATAAATCATTAATTTTCTGTGGGAAGTGGCAATTAAAAGTAAGATGGGAGCTTTCTTTCAAAATCTATCTATTTGCAACCTCTTTTCCCCTCAAAATGTTATGCACCTCATGAAAATGCTGTGAAATTTTAAAACAGTCCATAATGATGCTTGACAAAGATGCCCTTAGAATTACTATAGCAGATCCTCCACACTGAACTGTCCTATAAGATTCCAGATCCTACTCAATAGATAACCTTCGGGTCCACAGAAGTTCTCAAACTTCCTCAAGCGCCATCAGTCAGAAGGAATCAAAAAATACTCAGCATAAATGAAAACATTACAAATCAAAATGTATAGGATATACCAAACCCTTGTTTATGGAGAAAATGTATAAAATTCTGAAGAAATGAAAACATATATGTAAATGTATAGAAAGTAAATGTACGGAAGTCTGAATGAGGAGAAAATAGCAAAGGAAACTGAGAAGGCAGCAGCAAAACAAAGTGTTGTAGGAATTAAGTGAACAAACTGTTCCCAAAAGAGTCATCAATTGTGTCAATGGCTTCTGAGAGGCTAAATGAAATGTAAGTTGAGAAATAATTATTGGTTGAGAGACAAAGAATTGCTGATCAACTTGAAAAAGTGTGGAAGAGAAGCTGGTGGACTATAGTGGGTTCAAGACAATGGGAGACCTAATCACAAAGAAAGGATAAGATAAATTTAGATTATAAGACAACTCAGAAAACAATATACCTTGACACTTCAAAATTATCAATGCCATTAAAACAGTGAGGAGAGGGATAAAAGTGTAAAGAGCTTTTCTAGATTACAGAAGATATGATTTATAATCAATTGAATCTTTTGTTAAAAACAGACCAATAAGCAAAAAAAGCACAGTCCAACTACAACCAAATGGATTGAGAAACTGTGGTACATTCACATAATGGAATACTATGAAGCACTCAGGAACAATGATTTTGAAAAATACTACATAACTTGGGAGAGGCTGGAGAGCATTTTGATGAGTGAGCTAACTCAGTCTCGTAAGGACAAATACTGCATAAGACCATTACTGTAACAGTAAAAGGATTCCTAGTAAAACATGTATGAAAACTCAAGGGGGGAGGGATAAGAATGATTAGGGGCGAAACCACAGCGCTGCAGAGTTTGGTGGGGGGAAGGGAGGAAGCAAATGGGAAGGATCTGGGTGAAAAGACAAGGTAATGATGGGCAAGGTCCAATAGTGATTAATTTTATAAACCATAATGCATAAAAATGATGGTATGAAACAATATGAATGAAGAATAGCGTGAAACACAATGTATAACGATCTTTGTAAGCAAACCAATTTAAAAAAAGGTAAAAGCAAGGTCATTAAGGATATTAGGATCAAGCAAAGCAACTTGAAAGGAACAGCATGTTCATTAGATATTATCAATGTAAAAATTCACAAGAAGAAATTAAGTAGACACAGTAAATATAAGCAATTCTTTTGAGAAATTTTATTATGATGTTGGCAACACAGGTAGTTAATAAAAACTGTGTGGGAAAAGAGGGCACTGCCTCACCGTCAAACAAATATGGGTGATCCACACACTTTCGAAGCTGCGACAAGATGTTCTGAAGTTTAACTTTCTTTGCTGTTTCATTTTCAAAGGCATCTGGAATTTAAAAAAAAAGAGTTGGAGCATGAAACCAAAAATAAAACAATAAGGTTTCTGTACATAAAACTAAAACCCACTGCCATCAGGTGGTGTCTGACTCATAGTGGTCATGGTTTAGAGAAGAGAACTGAGATCCAGTCTTCTTGACCATAATTTTTACAAAAGCAGGTCCGAGATCTTCTTCCACAGCATCGTCAGAAGGGTTCAAACACAGCCAAGCACAAACCATTAGCACCATTACTTATTTCAATAATGCATCTTTCAAAGCTTCATTAACCACCCAAATGTCATGAAATTGCTTTGCAAATTAATAGCCTATTTATATGATATTTTCTTAAACAACAGTTTAAGATGAAAGTCTAAACTAGAAATTGAACTCAGGTTTACTGTGCTATACTTTAACTAACAAAATTCTACATGTCCTTCTTTAACAGTTTTCATGGGGTTAAGAGACAAAGTGCAAAATGAAAACTGTGATGTTATTCCATTTCCACTTCTCCCTTCCCACTCTCACTTCCTCGCCCTCCCCTCAGTTAATCAATCTGATCCAACAAAGCGATTGTACAGTCAGTTACATAACTGACAGTGATAGGTATGAAAAACAGGACAGGGACATTGAGACATGGACTTCATTATAGGCAGTAAGAATAACTGTATAGGAGAAAGACATTCCATTACAGGAAAAACAAAGTCTTCATTACATTAAAACTACTCTGTCACTTTCATCACAGCTGACCTCAAAATTATTTAGAATATAAAATTTCATCCTCTGAACCTGTTACAGAAAAATTTCCTGGTATGAAAATCACAACCTTGCTGAGCTCTGATAGGAACACCACCCTCTGATTACCGAGGTCTTTCATCAAAATGGCCTTGTAGTATTTCTTCTGCAGTGCTGACATGCCGTGATATATCACTACTTCTGTCTTCTTGGGAAGGTCTGTAGCTACTTCTGTTTTCATTCGCCTTAGCAGAAATGGCTGCAAGAGTTTGTGTAATTCATTTGCTGTGTAGGAAAAAAAAAATATACAACACACATGACAAAAATAAATGCAAGGTATTTTTATCTGTAAGAGAAGACACAGACATCTGTTTGCCATTTTCACACTATTTCTGAGCCCTACGTCAGTGCAATGATTGCTCAAAGTGCTAGTCAGCAAAGATTTCTTTGAAATGACTGCTGTAGATCCTCTGCAATGAACTGTCCCAGAGACAATTCAAATAATCATCATGGGGTATTATCACAGGGGTAAGATAAATCATTCAGAGAAAGGACTGGCAATGAGGTGAAAAAAAAATGACAAATTACAGCTGTGTACATGAGGAAAGCTTCCTTCCTTTCTGACCACTTTTCACCCATCCCATACTTCTGGTTTTAATGCAATGCTAGACAGTAGGGCTTCAGAGTGCTAAACAGCAGTTAGGTAGTACTCTACCCATATCCTTTCTACCACAAGTGGGATGGAAAGTTAACAAAATCCTTACAAAAACTACAGGTTGATAATGAAACAAAAAATTGTAAATCTGTAGGCATCTTCTAAAAAATAAATGACTATCCCCATTGCAGAGTCATTTACACAATTAAAAGTCATGAACACCAGGCAACCTGAACACAACGGGCCTTGTGTTTTTATTCATGTGGCTCTTATCTCCCCAGTCATTGATCCTCTTAGTACTCTTCTAACGACAACTCCTACACACCAGGAAAGCTTCTAGGTCCAGGTCTCTTGGGTGGTTTATAGGAAAGAAACTTGCCTGACTCAGATTCTTTCTTAATGTCATGATAACGCCGAATAAAATCTTCCACTTGCTCCTTAGGAAAAACATCAGGTTCCACAAAACTGAGGAGGGAGTAGAGCTCTTGCAGGTTGTTCTGGATGGGAGTTCCAGTCAGCAGAAGATTGAACACTACAGAGAACTCAAATAAATAACGTGAAAAATCCACAACACTGGAAAAGAAAGGCTCAGATACTTATTTCAACCTTGTCCCATTCAAAGAGAGACATAGTTTAATGGTATGACCAAGACACATGAGCCAAATTTCCTTTTAAGTATTGGTTGTGGGGAATAAGATGTCTTGAGTTTCAGTACTAAGTGGGAAATAATTCTGTAAAGATTATGTTCTCAGGACTACAACAAAGATGTAAACAAATTCACTATGTATACTCTCAAGGACTACATGCGTACTCAATATTGTTACTGGTATTCAGACCATGTGGAGGTGTCTACTCCAGTAGAGTATCACCCTGATCAGAGACACTCTGCATGTACTTTGGGAAATCCAAAGCCTAACATTACAAGTAAGAAGACAGATATTGAAGGAACGTCCTTCTGTAAAGTTTCACAGTACATCAGACACAAGACATGAGTAACTTCTGGATGTTTCAGGACATAGGGCAAACAAAGTTCAAAATGGAAAGTAATTTTAAAAATTTTTAACAAGCAAAGGAATTAATGAAGTAAAAGGTTAGGAAAACAATGAACCACCTCTGAAGTGATATTAACAAGCACGTATATTCCTAGAGTTTAACACAAAAAATGAGAAAGCATTCTTTGTATAAATTTAGATCCCAAAACACAAAATACTTTAAATACACGTAGATTGTCTGTAGACAGTTTCTATCTAGTTGATTCTAACTGGGAGCGACATGGGCAGCATGCGACTCTTCTCTAAGGACTTCCGGCTGTGAGCTTCTGGAGTAGATGGCCAGGCTGTCTTCCAAGACACCTCCAGGTGGGTCTAAATCACTCATCTTTTAGCTAGTAGTAGAGTGCTTAACCACTGGTGTCACCCAGGGACAGCTTCATACAAGCATACATAATACATGTGGATATTTCAAATAGTATACAGTTTCATTAAAATAAAATACATGTATATGTTTGAGTATATACATAACACACAAAGGATATGGCTGGATATAGACTAAGGTATTAATGTATTTCACTGGGTAGTTTTACTCATTCTGTTACCAGATTTTAGTAAACTTTATTTCCCGTATATAAAACAAAAAGGGAAGGGAGAGCTAGAACATGTTAAATTAATACTACTTCTGTCATTGACAAAATTTTCATTTAGTTTTGCAGCAATGTGACTGAAAAAAAGTTTTAATCCATTTAAATGACTTTCTCTTGGGTCCAAACCAGTATCTTGTAAGAGAATTATGTAAAAATTAAAACTCTCCAGTGAACTTACCTCTGACAATGTCTTATGCAGCAGGGAGCTTTGGTTCTTCAACCTGTGGGCTTCATCCACAACAAGAACACTCCAATGGAAGCTGCGACAGAAGCCATACACTTTTAGTTTTGGGTAACATCTGCAAATACCTCAAACCCAATGTCTTACAACTAGAAAGACTGATAATATGCTTATTCTCCCCCACCTTCCCAAAAAATTGCTCAAGGAAGAACAGGGTTCAGAGCTGTCGTACATAGGGTGCACTGAGTCCCAAGAGACTTAATGGCACATAACAAAAACAACAACAATAAAAGCAGAGCTATGATCAACTGATTTTTGAGAAGAAGATTAAATCAGTTAAGTGGGGAAATGACAGCCTTTTTAACAAATGGTGTTGGCAAAATTGGAAAACTATCTGCAGAAAACTCAAGCAAGATCCACACCTCACTCCATACACAAAAACCAATTCAAGGTGGATCATGGACCTAGGACTAAAACCAAGGACTATAAAATTCTTTAGAGAGAAGCTTGGAAGAGCTCTAGAAGTCCTAATCCACAACATCAACAGTCTTCCAAGCATACTGAAAAACCTACAGCCAGGAGAGGATAAAATAGACGAATGAGATCTTCTAAGAATCAATCCCTATACACACCCAAAAACTTCTCCAACAGCGTAAAAGGGGAAGCCACAGACAGAGGAAAAAGTATTTGGTAATGACATGTCAGATAAGGGACTTATATCTAAAATTTATAAAATACTTGAGTACCACAAGATAAAGGTAAACACCCAATTGAAAAATGGGCACAGGATATGAACAGACTTTCACCAAAGAAGACATTCAGATGGCAAACAAACACACGAAGAAATGTTCAAAATTCCTAGCTCTAAGAGAGATGCACATCCAAACAACTATGAGATATCATCTCACCCCAGTAAGAATAGCAAAATTTAACAGCAAACAATAAATGCTGGTGAGGTTGTGGAGAAACTGGAACCCTTATTCACTGTTGATGGGAGTGTAAAATGGTGCAGCCACTACTGAAGGCAGTATGGTGCTTTCTTAAAAAGTTGCAAATAGAAATACCATTTGACCCAGCAATTCCACTACTGGGAATATACCCTAAAGAAACCAGAACTGCCACCCAAGAAGATATAGGCACACCCATGTTTATGCAGCTTTGTTCACAAATAGCAAGGAGTTGGAAACAACCTAAGTGCCCATCAACAAATGAATGGATAGAGAAGCTGTGGTATATTCACACAATGGAATACTGCACTGCATTGAAAAACAAGGAACTCAGGAAATATTATTCAAAATGGGTGACCCTGGAGGACATTATGCTCTGTGAAATATCTCAGTCACAAAAGGACAAATACTGCATAGTGCCACTGTTATAAAATTGGACTGACATCGGGGTCGAGGGTGGGAGGGGAGACTGAGAAAGATAGGATATATTATGTCTACTGCATTGAAGCCGAGGAGGGAAAGAACTGTTTAAAAGGGATATATGATTAGGTATTATTGTCATGACAGGAGTCCAGAACAAAGGCTGCATAGTGGAGTGGACTTGATTGTATAACAATGAAAGAATTTTTCTTTTACTTTTCAAAGAGAAGAGTGAATTGGGGGGAGGGGTGGGAAGGGAGAAAAGTGCAACGATGAATGAATGGAAATCCAAAATCTCTGTAAATTATCATTAAAATTATTAACAATAATAATAAAATAAAAAATTTAAAACAGAGATATAACTCAAAGGCATGCAGTTCTAATTTACCAGTTGCTCTTTGGGAGAAAGTTGGGCAGTCTCCTCCCATGTAATTAACTGTCTCTGAAAACCAGCTGGAGGGTCAAATATGGGTTGGTTCCAACTCCACAGTGCATAACAGAAACAGTGATATAAGGAGTGGGGAGGGAAGGAATAGACTTAAGAAAACTTCAGCACCACAAAAAAAAAATTGCTAGGAGTGCATTCTTTTTTGGACCTAGGCCCCACCAAAAGGAAGCACCCTGACATGCGATAGCCAGGACATGTGGAGATCTCCAAGGAAAACCTGCCTACTCTGACACTAAAAGGAAGCAAGGACTTTTCTCCAAAGCTACTTGAGATAAATCAAGTCTTCTCCTAGCGCAAGTGCCCTAAATTTAGACTTGGGACTTCCTAAATAGTAAAATAATAAATTTCTGTGTGTTAAAGTCATCTACTTGTGGTATCCATCATAGCAGAGTTGATGTTGTTGTTACGTGCTGTCAAGTACAATTCATAGTGACCGTATGAACCACAAATCTGAATCCTGTCCTCTCAACATCTCTGATACACTTGAACCCACTGCTGCAGTCAATGTGTCAGTCCATCTCATTGAGGGTCTTCCACTCTTTTGCTCATTCTCTCCACCTTTTCAAGCATGATGTCTCTTTCCAAGGAATAGCCTCTCCTTGCAATATCCCCAGGGAGCTCTGATGGCCCAGTGGCAAGAAACTACATTGCAATCCCAATGGCACGTAGTTCATGGCCACCAGCTGCTCCACAGAAGGATGTAATTATTGTCTCCAAAATCCTGCTGGAGAGTCACCTATGGGTTGGTTCTAACTCTATGGTATAAAACAACAGCAAGAAGTGACACGCTGAAAGTATGTGAGATGAAGCCTGGCCATCCTTGCCTCCAAAGAAAACTCTGGCTGCATCTTCTCCAGGACATATCTGTTTGTTCTTTTGGCATTCCATGGGATATTCAGCACTCTTCTCCAGCACTAAAGTTCAAAGGTATCAATTCTTCTTCTGTCATCCTTATTCACTGCAAATGATTCTCAAACAAACATCAGTGCTCCTGAATAATTTGGAGAGGTCCCTGACTGCAGACTTTCCCAGCCCAATACATTTCTTGATCTGACTGCTGGTACCAAGGTGTACTGATTGCGGGTCCAAGGAAGATGAAGTCATTGACAGTTTTTCTTTTCAATCTACTATGATGTTGCTTATTGGTCTGGTGGTGAGGATTTTTGTTTTCTTGATTTTTAGATGTAATCTATACTGAAGTCTTTGATCTCCTGCAATAAGTAAAAGTTTCATGTCTTTACTTTCAACAAATAAGGCAGTATCATTTGCATAGCCCAAGTCTTTCACTGATCCTGATGCCAGATTCTTCCTCATATAGGCCAGCTTCTCCAATGATATGGTCAGTGCACAGACTGAAGAGGTATGGAGAAAGGATACAGCTCTGACATACACCTTTTCTGATTTTAAACCAGGCAGTGTTTCCTTGCTCTGTTTAGACAACAGCTTCTTGGTCTAAATACATGTTTTGTATGAGCATAATTAATTAAGTGTTCCGGGATTCCCATCTTTCTCAGTGCTAGCCAGTTTGCTAGATCTGCACAGTCAAATGCTTTTGCATAGCAAATAAAACACAAACAGAGGTTCTTCTTGTATTTCTGCTTTCAGCAAGAAATCATCTGACATCAATAATGATATGCCTGGTGTCATGGATTCCTCTATATTCTGCTTGAACTTCTGGCAGTTCTGTTAATGTACTGTTCTAGCTGTTTTTGGTTGATCTTAAGCAATATTTTGCTTGCATGTGATATTAATGATATTGTTCAATAATTCCCACATTTCGTTGGATTACCTTCCATGGGAATGAGAAAAAAGATGGATCTCACAGCCAGGTGTCATCCAAACTTACTGATATAAACTGGTGAGAACTTCAAGAGCTGCATCCGTTAGCTGAAACATGCCAATTGGTATTCCATTAATTCCTGGGGCCTTACGTTTTGTCAGCGCCTTCAGTATAGCTTGAATTTCTTTCATAACCATTGGCTCCTGTACAGATGGTACTTCTTGAAATTTTTCAGTGTCAATCAATTATTTTTGGTACAGTGACTCTGTATATTCTTTCCATCTTTTCCTGATGCTTCTGGGATCATTCAAGATTTTGCCACTATATCTCTCAGTATTGCAACTCACAGCTTGAATTTGTTTTTCAGTTCCTTTACCTTTAGAAATGCTGAGTGTATTATTTTTCTTTTTATTCTTACTCCAGCTCTTTGCACACTCCATTATAATATTTTACTTTGTTGTCTTGAGCTGTCCTTTGAAATCTACTTGTCTCGTTGACTTTATCATTTATTCTCTTTGTTTTGGTCTCTTGTGCAATATTCAGAGTCTCTCCCGGCATCCCTTTTGGTCCTTTCTTTCTCTTCCATCTCTGTAATGATCATTTGCCTTTTCATTCATGGTATCTTTGATGTCATCCCATAACTGATCTGGTCTTCAATCATTAGTTTTCAATTCCTTAAATCTACTCTGAAGATAACTTCTGAATTCAGGTGGGACAGATTTACGGTTGTATTTTGGTTTTTGTGGACTTGTTTTAATTTTCTTCACTTTCAATTTGAATTTGCACGTGAGGAACTGATAATCTCTTCCACAGTCAGCACCTGGCCTGGTTCCTTCTGATACTGAGCTGCTCTAATGATTCTTTCCATAGATATTGTCAATCTGATTCCTGTGTAGTCCATCAGGTGAGGTCCATGTGTAAACATACATTCTGTGCTGTTTTTTTTTAAAAAAGATTATCTGTAGCTCTGGTTGCCTAGTGGCAAGAAGTTGTACTGCAATTCCAGAGGTGCATGGTTCGAATCCACTAGATGCTCTGGTGGAGAAGGAGGAACATCTTCTCCTGTACCAGTCAGATTCAATTTGATGGTACACACACGTACGTACATACACACACACTCAGAGACACAGAAAAAAAGAAATACATTTTAAAAAGGTATCTGCATTGAATAAAACATTGTATATACAAAATTCAATTTGTCACCAAGTGGGTACTTTCTGACTATCATTGCTTCCTACTTTTGCACTACAGTCACCAATAGGTATTAGTGTATCTTGATTGCATGTTTGATTAATTTTGGACTGCAAAAGTTAGAAATATTCAATTTCTTCTTCTTTTGCTTCAGTTGTTAGTTCATATATTTACATAATAATTGGCATTAACAGGCCTTCCTTGTATATGTATGGATAGTACCCTATCACTCACATATTATACTTTATTATGTTGTTGTTATGTGTAATCAGGTTGCCTATGACTCACAGAGACCCTATGTATAACAGCTCTGAAGCCTGCCCTATCCTGAGCCAGACTCACTGACTTTGATGCACCTACAGCCATTGCCCTAGTTATTGTGTCAATACATCTCACCTGGGGTCTTCCTCTCTTGTACTGTCCCTCCACCCTTCTAAGCATGATGTCCTTCTCCAAGAACTGGTCTCTCCTGGCTACGTGTTCAAAGTATGTGACAGAGCTTCAAAATCCTAGTCTCCAAGGAAAAACTTGGTTTTACCCTCTCTAAGACAGACTGTTTGTACTCTTGGCAGTGCATGGTGTATGTTCAATATTCCTGTCAAGCCCCACAACTCAAAAGCATCAATTCTTCTTCTCTCTTCCTTATTGTCCAGCTTTAGCATATTCTTTATTAAAGATCTTGAAATTATTTCTTCACTATGAATACACTACCATTTTTCCTCAGCTTTTTATTCTTGGCGTAACAGCTTGTATGATTGTCTGATTCAAAGTGGCCTAGGCCTGTCAATCTCAATTCATGAATGTTCAAATATTAAACTTTATGTGTTCCATTTAACTTCTGACAAATTAACAGTTTTTCTACCTTCATACTTTATACCTTCCATGTACGTTCCAATTATTAAAGGATGCCTGTGGCTGTTCCTCCTCATTTCAAGAGTGACTCACTCATGAGTGACTTCTAATCTGGGCTCTACATCTAATATTATGTTCTTCCATCATTTGTGGATGGAGGGTTGGAGGAAGACTCATCAACAACCTTCATTATTCATCTAGCACAAGCCTGCATGCCAAAACTGAGGAGGACTTGAACCGTTTGCTGCAGAAGGTCAAGGACTGCAGTCTTCCATATGGATTGCATCTCAACATTAAGAAAACAAAGATTCTCACCAAGAGGCCAATTGGCAGCACCATGACAAATGGAGAAAAGATTTCAGTTGTTAACAATTTCATCTTGCCCAGATCCATAATCAACACGTTTAGGTACTAGCAGTCAGAAAATAAAAAGATGAACTGTATTAGGAAAATCTGTTGTAAAGGACTTCTCCTAAGTGCTAAATAGCAATAATGTCACTCTAGAGACTTAGGTGCACCTGATCCAGGCCATGGTCTTCTCAATTGCTTTCTATGCATCTGAGCGCTAGATAATGACTAACAATGACAGAAGGAGAATTGATACCTTGGGCTGTGGTGCTAGATAAGAAAAACAGTGAAGGGTTGAAATATGCTGGATAAGAGTATTGAACAGACCATGGTCTGCCAAGAGAACAAAAAGGTCTGTCCTGGAGAGGGTAAAAATCAAGTTGTTCCTTGGAGGAAAGGACTTTGAAACTCCATCTCACATACTTTTGGGCATCTGCCAAGGACCAGTCCTTTGAGAACAAACATCATGCTTGGAAGGAGAGAGGGTCAGTGTGGGGAAAAAAGAACATGGATGAGATAGACTGATACAATGACTGTGGCAATGGGGGTAAGGGGGTGGTCAGAGATGGTGAGATTGGCTCAGGACAGAGCAAGGTTCAGAGCTATTGTTCATAGGGTAACTATGAGTTGTAGTCAACTCAATGGCACATGACAACAATGTAACATTGTTCACAGAGTTTTTAGAGGGCTGCTATTTAAAAAGTGGATTGCCAATTCTGCTTTCTAGTCAGTCTTAATCTGAGAGTTCTGCAGAAACCTATTCACCATGGGTGACCCTCTGATATTTGAAACACTGGTGGTACAGGTTCCAGCATCACAGCAACCAACAAGTGACCTTAGTAACATGACAAATTCTTCATGTAACTTATCATTAGAATTCATAAAAGACACGCAACACAAGATAAAAAGGTGAGGGATTAAAATGTGAAAGATTACTTTCATGATGCACTCTAAAACATTTTAAAAGTAGTACATTCAACTCACGATTTTAGAAATAATGCATCTTTCAAGCAAACCTGAAAGAATAAAGAAGATACATTATGAAGGTTAGGATTAATGCAACAATATTTCAATATTATTTGTCTTAAATTTTTCTAAATGACAGGATTTATCTATGTCTTATTCACTCACTAAATTAAAAAAAAAATTCTGAACATAATTCCTAACTAGCTCTCTATAAACCAACAAAAGGGAAATGTGAATAAGCAGAAGGTTTTACTTACGGTGACGCACACAGCTTTATTTTGAAGGACTTCAAATGAGGGTGGAACTACGTAGTGTCCTCCATGTCCATCTTAGAAAATCCTGTCCCTTATAGCCTGCCTCATTATCTCTACTTATAGACCAACTGAAGAGCCACCTCCCTGGAAACCCGTCCTCCTTAATACAACAGGAAAAGGAGAGGGGGGGAAATCTAACTAATTAGGAGCACAACAGTTCTTAACTTCTTTTGGTCACAGCATTTTTTGGAAATTCTTATGAAAAGAGACTTCCCCCCCACCCCAGAAAAATGTATACATTCAAGAAAATTAAATCTATAAACAGTCCCTGAGGTATGAAAGAAATCTGTTCCTAAGTTTATTTTTAGTCTAAGTAAATACGTAAGTGAAATTTGTACGCAGGTCAAGACAGACTCATAGAGTCTTTATTGTACTTTAGTGTAAGAAAAATTTTACTTTTCTCACTGATTTAAAAGTTGCATGTTGAGCAAATGAAGGTGAGTGTGATGAAGAGTTTCTTGTGGAAAAAAGTTGGTCAACTGTTTCAAAGTTTACAGCAAAGTTACAAGAAATTTACAGAATATTAAAGGGCAAGTACCATTTGTTCATCAGAGAGACTTGCAACTTGGGAATAGGCTATAATTTCTGAGGGTGTAGAAGTTCTAAAGTTCTAGGTGAAGAGTGCTTGCTATAGGAAAACAAGTACCTCATAGGTAGTTAGCAGCACATGGAAACGTGACTCTTGTTTTAGGTCCTGCTGTAGGCGGGCTCTCTCTTCCTTGTCACCTGTATATATGGCACAAGAAAGACCTGGAGCAAATCTGAATCCAAAGAGAGAGAAAGAGAGAAATGAACACAGATACCAGGGCCATGGGAAAAGAGTTTGCTTATACATCCAGCAAATGAGATCTTAAAGATGGACTGCAGACATGCAGAACTCATATATGCCCCCCAACCAAGAGAGTCCTGTGAACCTCTAACAAGGACTTCAGAAAAGTCTCCAGGCATTAAATACGTAAAGCTCATGTACGTCTGAGTCCAAGGTTGTGGCTACTATGTCAATTTATTTTGTTAAGTATTTCCTTCATTTTCATTGATTCTCTACTTGATGTTCTTTTCTAGTAGGAGGTCTTTCTTAATGATCTGCTCAAAATAAGTAAGCTGCAGTCTCACCATCTTTGCTTAGAAGCAGCATTTTGGTAGTATTTCTTCTAAGACTGACTTGTTCATTCTTCTGGCAGTTAATAGTATATTCAACATTCTCTGCCAATATCACTGGTGAATATATCAAATTGTTATATTTATTTTTTCTTTGCCCTATTCATACACATATGACTGAAAAGCCCATAGCTTAAGTCAGGAGCATATTTAGTCATCACAACCACATCCCATCGAGTTGATGCCAACTCATGACGACTCCATGCGTTCTCTGAGTAGAAGTCCACTTCACAGTTTCCAAGGCTGCTGTCTTTATGGGAGGAGCTTGTAGCTTCTTTGGGACAGAGCTGCACTGTAATTTGAAGGCAGGGAGTCTGAATCTACCAGCTGCTCTATGAGACAAAGATGGCCATTCTTTCCTGAAAATCCACTGGAGGGTCATTTAAGAGTTAGTTCCAACCTGATGGCAGTTTGGTGAGGTTTGTTTTCTGTTTGTTTGTTTGAACACATCTTTATGGAAGTAGACTGCCACATCTTTCTCCCACAGAGTCACTGGAACACTTAACCACTGTGTCAGCTGGGCTCTGTCACAGCACAAGATATGATCAATGTTACCTTGATCAATGGCTCAACCTCAGGATAAGTCTCTGTACAAGTCTCAAGTAAACATGCACAAGGGTCTTATGCTTGCCTTCAAAAGGAAAAAAATATTACTTCCTATCCCATGATGAAAGAGATGGCTTCTCCTTTAGTTTAGCAAAATTTACTAAAATTTGTAAAGAGCTTCCAGCTGCCAAATAGTAATAGCTTCCTTATGGACTCTGCTTCAGTTTAGAGCTGTGTGAAAGAAACTCACAGTTTACGACCATATAGCTACATCATAATATTTTATACATCATTCAGAAAAAAACCTCAAACCTAAAAATAGCATAATATAAAAACATCACTTTTCCTATGAAACAGAACATTAGTTGATACTAAAAAAATAAAGTTTCAACTACATGTACTCTGTACCTTTCCATCTCTTCTTTCCAGTTGCCCAAAACAGATAAGGGACAGAGAATTAGAAATGGTCCTTCGTCATTTAATCTTCCAGCCAAGTAAATGAGCAGAGCAATAGTCTGAAATAGAATATGGGAGGGGAAAAAGCATTTTGAATCACATTTATATATGAGACATAACAGTCAAAATGAAGTATATACTTAATCACTTCAGTATTTAACTAGCAATAATGCTCAGTATTTATGATAGAGTCTTTAATGCAAAGTTATAAAAATCAGGAAAGATAACACAGGCCAATGAAAACAGTGCAAACATTGCACAAGATCAGGAACATTCAAACAACATAAACTAAGAAAATCAAGATACAACTGTCAAAATGACAAACCAAATGGTGGTATTCTGAGCTTTCTTCCCAAGGAAATAGTTTTCTTCCTCTCTCCTCCCTCCCACATATATCCATAGAAAACTTATTAAAATTTTGTTGTCGCTGTTTAATACTATTTTGCTAAGTTCCAAGGAACAAAATACCTGTCACCTCTATCTCTCTTAGAATATTTATTCTGATGTGAAAAACAGACAATAAGTAATGCCCCACAGCTAAAAAGTAAGTTATTAAATGAAAATCTTTAAAAAGGCAAATAGCCACACTCCAGGATATGCCTATATACATGAGAAAAAAAGCCCTCAAAAGGATATATACTACAATCTACAGAGGAAATAGCATTCATTTTTCCAACAAAAATATGAGCCTCACACCCCAAATGCTGATATATTTCTAAGAAAATCTTTCCTAAATCTAAACCTAATGTCCTGAGAAATCTATGTGTTTAAAGATATAACAGTCAGGGTTCATTCAAATCACACAAAGAGAGAAGGGGAGTTGCCACTTCTCATCTACAAAGAAATTAAGTAAATTCTCTTGATGGGATATTGTCCAGCCAATGGAAAAGAACTGTTGTGTAAATATAATAAAATAGAAAATAGCAATGGTAGTGTTAGATTGATAAAATATAAACTATACCTGAGGTTCTTAACAATTACAGCTTGTTCAACTCCACAATCAACTCTCTTAACACCAGCAGTCAGGAAATCAAAAGATTAATTGCATTGGAAAAATCTGCTGTCAGGAACCTTTCCAGAGTGCTGAAAAGCAACAATGTCGGTCTAAAGAACAAGGTAAGCCTAATCCAGGCCATGGTCTTTGCAATTACTTGCTATGTGTCAGAGAGTTTGACAATGATTAAGAATGACAGAATAAGAATAGATGCCTTTGAAGTGTGGTGCTGGAAAAAGAGTCTTCAACATCCATGGACTGCCAAGAAAACAAATAGGTCTGTCTTGGAGAGGTGAAATCAAGCCTCTCCTTGGAGGCTAGGATTTTGAAGCTCCGCCTCACATACTTTGGGCACACAGCCAGGAGCGACCAGTCGTTGAAGAAGGACACAATGCTTGGAAGGATGGAGGGACAGCACGAAAGAGTAAGATGAGATGGATTGATACGGTAACTGGGCCAATGGGGTTGGTGTGTTGGAATTAGTGAGATGGGCTCAGGACAGGGCCGGGTTCAGAGCTGCTGTATATAGAGTTGCTATGAGTCACAGGCAACTCAACGGCACATAACAACAACAAAAACACACTATCATTTCAGCCACCCAAAAAACCTTATTACTATTAAGTTATAGCTAGATTACTATACTATGACTACATGGAGCAGTTATTTTTTTAATGTGGTTCATTTTATAATGGAAAACTTTACTGGCTTAAAATATATAAAAATGGTAATAAAAATACCATGGCTTCTCAGCCCAGATAAACCCTCAGTAGGTACACAATGGATAAAATGATCCTGTTTAATTTTTAATAAGGATGCTATGCAGCAGTTTGAATCCACCAGCAGCTCCAAAGACAAAAGATGGGCAATCTCTTCTCATGCAATTTACAACTTCAAAAACCACACTAAACAGGCAGGAGTTGATTCCAACTAGTCGGCAATGAGTGAAAAAGTGTCCTTGGAAAAGGTGCTGGTCCTGGGGGAAATCAACAAGTTATATTCGGTGACAAGGAGATGGGAGATGAGGCTTAGCACTGGGCCTAAGGACTTGTCGGCCTGGCACCCAAGCAGATGGAAACCCTTTGTTTTATTTCCATATCTCTCACTGCAGAAGTATATTAGGACCATGTCATACCAGGTGCTCTGGGTTTGTGTGTCGCAGAAGGCAGAGACTCAGGAGAGATAACTGAAGATGAAGGGCTACAGCTTTATTAGGCTGGCAGCACCCGTTTAGAGCTGAACCTTGTATTTACTGTAAAGCTACAGTTACTAAAAATAGCACAAAGAGAGGCATATGCTGAAGTGTACATATACCTTTTTCAGGGTACAGAGAAACAGAAAATATTTGGGCTGGAGCAAGTTCTCTTAAACTACCCAAGACAGTGTTCTCTCACTATATTTTGACCTGTGAATGCAATGGTTAAGTAAGTCTGATAAAAGACTGTTGACTTGAAGTGTTCTAGGAGATGTACTTGGAAACATTCCATAGCCTTCAGAACTTGTCTCAGAGTGCTTAACCCATTATGGATACATGGCTTAGATAACAGAGTGCTGATGCAAAGCAATTCCTGAAACAAAGTCAGAGCCATGTGCAGCCTAGACATTGCTAAGGGTCCCTGACATGCAAGAGCCTCAGGGTTCCTGGAACATTTCCTTGTATAGCAGAATCCTCAATATTGCCATTAACCCTTCAGGGATCCTTCAGAACCAAGTCTGCTGAAGAGAAACTGAACCAAGAGAAAACTGAAGGCAATAAATGAGAGATGATACTACAGGATCTTCATTAAAGGTGATATTGTATACTGAATAATCTCAACATTGAAGATGTATGTATTCATGTTTTAAAATAAAGTGGTCTCCAACACAAAGCCAAACTGGCCTAGCTTGAGGTTTATGTACACAAAGGTGGCTTCGAGGGGGCAGACTAAAGGGATCATTGAGACTCAATTCATTCTAGGTGTTCACTACTGAAATCTTTTTGTAATCAGAAAATATATACCCCTATGCTTTCTCATCAAGTTGCCTATCTGCATCTTTATTACTCTGTATTATTTATCCTACAGATAAGCAAACCTGCACAATACATCTAGAGGTATTTTTATTTGGCTTCTCAACTGAAGCCTCATAGTAACATCCATAAACGCAGATCTCAAGATCAAGATGCCATATGCTTACTTATGGTTAATTCTTCTGGTCTTTAGATTACTGACATTTGATTTTTCTGGTCTACATTCTAGATTCACTTTTTAAGGCCTTTAAAATAGCCAAGGCATTCTGGAAAACACAATGTTATTTCCTCCATACTTCAAAGCATGTAATAAAATGGAATACAGCCCCACAAACTACTGAAGAAGGGGGATAAACATTAAAAGTGATGCAGTTAACTAGATAAAAAAGTTTCCCTAAGGAAGCTCTGGTGGTCCAGTACATAGGTGTTGTGTTGCTAACCCAAAAGTGGGAATCTGAATCCAACAGCTGACCACAGGGAGAGAGGTGGGCCATTTCCTCTCATGTGATTTACAGACTTTGAAAGCCAATGGCAGAGAGATGACGTGAAAGGAGATCAGAGTGAATCTGATCCAAGAGCAGCTGTATTTGCTTTAAAGAGAAATATCATGTGTCGAGGCGCGACAACAGACACCAAGGTGGTACAAATGATTAAATGCTTACCTTCTTGCCACAAATCTGCGGCAGTTTGAATCCACTCAGAGGTACCTAAGAAGACAGGCCGGCAATCTGCTTCCAAAAGGGTACAGCCCTGAAAATGCTTGGTGGAAGTTCTACTCTGTACATGTAGGGTTGTCACTAGTCAGAAGTGACATGACAGCAGGTTCATCAAATACAAGTCTAACTCAGGCATGTCTATAGCAGTCATGCATTTCTCATCTCAGAATAAAATTACAAACTAGAAGGCCAACACCTAGGGCTTTGTACAGCTTTGTTTCACTGTAAGCAGTGGTTCCAGCCCAGTAACATACCTGGCAGGTCTTACCCAAGCCCATCTCATCTCCCAGGATACAGCCATTTTGGGACTGGAAGCAATGGGCGAGCCAGTTTACTCCTTCCAGTTGATAAGCCCGTAGATTTATCCCTAGGGGGAGAAAATGGCAATGTTTATGTTCTAAGACATGACTTAGTAAAGTTCAAACTGATGATACGTTAGAAATTAAAACACTGAAAGTAGAACGCACAGAAGGCATAAAGAGATAGGAAAGACAGATGAATGAAAACATAATACACAGGTCTGAAGCAAGAAATGTGTTACAGTGTAAGATTGCAATACATTATAAGATTGTAATAGCCAATGCCATGGAACATGATGTAGATGAGTTGTTGAATGAAAAACCAATGTGTTCTGTGAACACTCAAATAACAGTAAAATGTTTTTAAAAAAGAAAGTAACTTCCTGAATTTAAAAATTTTTCTTTATAATAGCATTTATGAAGATTTACAATAAAGAGTTGCCATTTTAAAAACAGTTTGATGATTTTAAAAATTAATTTAGTTATGTAAATTTGTTCCTTTCCCAAAGAAAGGTGACCCAACAGAATGTGGAAACTACAGAACAATCTCACCGATTTCACATGCAAGCAAGATCTTACTGAAGATTATCCAAAAACGACTGGAACAGCACATCAACAGAGAACTGCCAGAAGTCCAGGCTGGGTTTAGAAGGGG
>NW_006400030.1:3226136-3237356 GCF_000299155.1 Elephantulus edwardii | reverse complement strand
CTTTTAATTTCCTGGCTGCTGGTGCCAAGACTGTTGACTGTGGAGCCAAGCAATCTCTTCACCATCCATTCTGATGCTGCCAATAGGCCCATTGGTGAGAATCTTTATCTTCTTGATATTGAGCCTCAATCCATATTGAAGGCTGCAGTCCTTGACCTGCTGTAGTAAGCACTTCAGGTCCTCCTCAGTTTCAGCAAGCAGGGTTGTGTCATCTGCATAAATGCAGATTGTTGATGAATCTTCCTCCAATCCTGATGCCACATTTCTCCTCATAGAACCCAGCCTCCCAGATAATCTGTTCTGCATACAGGTTGAAAAGGTGTGGAGATAGGACACATCCCTGGGATACATCCTTCCCAATTTTGAATCATGCAATGTTTCCTTGCTCTGTTCTGACGACTGCCTCCTGGTCCAAATATAGGTTTCGCATTAGCATGATCAATGTTCTGGGATTCCCACTCTTCTTAGAGTCAGACACAGTTTGCTGTGATCCATAAAGTCAAACACCTTTGCATAATCATATCTGAAACACAGACAGACATTTCTCTGGTACTCCCTGCTTTCAGCCAAGATCCATATAACATTAGCTACAATATCCCTAGTACCACAACCCCTTCTAAACCCAGCCTGGACTTCTGAAAGTTCTCTGCTGATGTGCTGCTCCAGTTGTTTTTGGATAGTATTCAGCAGAATCTAGCTTGCATGTGAAATCAGTGAGACTGTTCTATAATTTCCACACTCTGTTGAGTCACCTTTCTTTGGAATGGGAACAAATATAGATCTCTTCCAGTCAGTTGGCCAAGTGGTTGTCCTGACTAGCAGGTATACATAAGAGAGACTCTCAAAGGCAAAGGACTAAAGTCCCCAAAAGTTGTGGGGTTGATGTCTCCCCAAGAAACAATAAAGTTCATGTGCACACACGTGTAGGTTAACAGTCTGAGGAATAAGAAAAAGCAAATAATTTATTAGGAGACTTTACTTCTTTCCAAGTTGGTTAAAATAGTCTAGAACCAAGCATTTGTTTCACCTTGGCTTGTTAGGCACTGACTGTTTGCCAACATCATCCTAACATCTCCTCTTTGCTGTTCCAGAAATAATAAAATATAAAAGCTCAAGGAGTACAGCATAGGAAGGCTAGACTCTACATTCATTCTCAGAAGACCCTGACAAATTTAGAGATGTAAAATTTCTTTTGAGCTAACATGGGGGAGACATAAACACTGATCTTACCAATTGCTTAACAGCGGATGGAAAAATCAGCTAAAGTCCGATAGTTTGCTGACTCCCTTATTTATCCCAATTAACCCAGTGACGTGTGTGAAACAGGAGGAGATATAGTTCTGGAGCTAAACCTCCAGGAAAATTCCAAAGAACACTTCAATCATGCTAGAATGAGGTACATTATTTACATTTTAGAAGGCATAAAAAATGTGTACTTCTTTTTTTAAAAAATGTGTATTTCTAAGTCAGTTAACTCTGATAAAGGAATTGGCCGGGGCAAAGAGGAGAACCTTGCCATTTTCTTTAACTCACTTACAGAGGTCCTTAGGAAGACCCTAGGACAGACACAGGGGAAGCAATATTGGGCTTGCATTTTATTACAGAGATCACTGCAGATATCGGCAAAAGCTTTGAAAGTTAAGCTGGCGCCAATGACTCCTATCTTGCAACTGATGATGTCTCTAAGAACAGAGACTGGACAGAGAAGGTTAAAAATGGTAAGAGCAAACCCCAGCTGTCAGCTGCAACATGCCAGGGAACCAGCTTGGGGTAACAGATGATGACCCGGAAGGTCAGGAACACTGCAACCACCGGGATGGCAATGTGCAAACCTGGCATCACACCAGTGTGGACACTGAAAGAGGGGAAAGCATTGGCAGAGATGATCCTGAGGGACCCCAAGTGGTCCATTCAGCATGTGAACCTCCCAAAGCCACCCCTATCTCTTGCCAAACTCTGGTAAAGAATGGTCAAGTTTCCTGACACCCAGCAACCCTCCCAGTTCCCAAATGCTAAAGCATCGCCATTACACTGGTGTGGCCTTGGGTTACACAATCCATGTGGCAGGTAGGAGAATGGATTTTTTTTAAATTATCTAATAGATGCCTACTCTGTCCTGGAGCTTAAGTGGCCTAGTGGGTAAGAAGTTGTACTGTGAATTTAAAGGCAAGAGGTCTGAATCCACCAGCTGTTCAAAGGGAGGAAAATGGGCTAACTCCTTCTGGGCAATTGATAGCCTCTGAAAACGACTTAAGGGTCTTCTATCATCAGAGGGTTCCAACTCAACAATAATGGGTAATAGTTTGAATGAAAACTATGGATCTGTCACCAGTAAACTTACCCAGAAAGACTAACTGGAGAAAGTTCTTAACTTAGGAAAAAAAAAAAAAAGGCAAAAACATAGCAGGAGGAAACAAATATAAACATCAGGCAAAAATAAATGTAAATGCAAAGTTTTCTTCTTTCTCTTTTAAATTATCTTATGTTTAAAGTAAAAATACTATGCTATGGTTTAAATAATTTATGCCATATACAGAGGAAAGTAAAAAAAAATGTAAAAGAAAATAAAGTATAAAGTATCTTTACTGGAACTAGTAAAGGATAATAGTATAGTTACATTATGTTATAATACAATGTAACCGCTGAGAGCAACCACAGTGTAAAGAGCAAAAATAGAACAGTTTCTAAACACTTGGAAAATCAAAAACATACTGCTAAAAATTAGACACTCTGAATGAAAATGAAAATATATCAAATTTTGTAGGGGGAAATTACCACCAAATGAATCATAGACTTAAATGTACATTTTAAAACTATGTAACTTTTAGAATAAAACATTTAAAAATTCATCAAAATCTAGCACTAGAAAATAAGCTCTTTGATCACCATCAACTGAACAATTCACAACAAGGTGAAAAAAAGAAACGGAAATATTTTAGTAAAAATGTAAAGCTTCTGTAAGTCATTTTTTTGAGATATATATCAGTAACAAAAAAACAACAAAAAATACATTCCAATTTGAAAATTGGCAAAAGACATGAAGAGGTATTTTACTGTGGCAAAGCAGCACAAGAAAAGGTGTTCCAGATCACCAGCCATTAGGGAAATGTAAATAACAGTATCATACACAAATAAGAAGCAGAGTTTGGGTATGTTGTCTCAAGAGACCAATCCTTGGGAAAAGACATCATGCTGGAAAGGTGGAAGGTCAGAGAAAGAAAGACTCTTAATAAGACAGATTCACACAGTGACTGTAACAGTGAGCTCCAACGTTATCAGACATGGTCAGGATGGGGTGTTGTAAGAGGGTTGTTATGAGTAGTAGTCCACTTGATGGTACCCAACAACAACAACATATGCCCATGAAAGCTGGACATTGGGGAAAAAGGAAGACAGAAGAACAGATACATTTGAATGGTAGTGCTGGTGGGAAAGGCTGGATATACTATGTTGTTGTTGTTAAGTCCCGTCGAGTCGCAGGTGACTCATAGACACCCTATGAAGGAGAGTCTTCAACCCTTGGGTGTCTTTCATCCTCTCTCCAGGTTCATAGGGTTTCGGGAGGCAAGATATTACAGAAGTGGATGCCACTCCTCCTTTCAAGCTTGTTTTAATTGGGGAGCTCCACCCCACTTTCTGTCCACATTGGGTAATCAGCCATTAACGCATTTGACACACATCAGTGTCACAGTGTTCAGCCTCAAAGCAACCACAAGTGACCGCTGTATGGCAACTTGTACACCAGGGCTACATGACCTACAGGAATGTATGAACAAAAACAATGAAAGATTGGCCCGAGGGTCACAGGCTGGATTCAGCTGACACTAAATCTCCCAAGACCCTAGGCGTGGTGGGACCTTTCAGTGTCTTATTATCCCGGCATGCCCAAATGCTGGTAAACTCTGGGCCCCAGACCCCTAGTTCATCTGGCAAGTCTGTTCTGCCAACCCCCACGTGGGGCAAAAAGAACACCACAAGTTCCCCGAGCCCTCATGCCTGGCACTCCTCAAGAAGTGGATATACTACAGTCTACCAAAAGAATAAAAACATTAATCTTAGAAGAAATACAATCAGAAGGCTCCTTAGAAGTGTACAATAAATCCTATAAAACATCTCAAGATGGCTACATTTATGCTAAGGAGCTAAGTTCTTATTAGACTTGTTTTTCTGGTTTCTTCCCAGAAGGAGTGTTTATAGAACTTGATACACATCAGGCAGGTGGTGGGTTTCCTTTATCTAAGCCTTGTGTATTATTAGCATTTCCCATCAGTCTATATATTCATAGCCTTAACTATGTATTGGTGTTGTTTACATAAATGTATAAAATAGTTAACTGCTTTAGCAGAAAATTCTCCCATTGGCTGTCACTGGTACTTTTTTTTTCTCTCAATAAACTAAAGCTAATGGCTTTCAGTCTGTCTTTGGGTCAATTTTTGGGTCTGTCTGCTAAAATGAGGGACTTGCACACTGGGGAACAAACTCCAACAACTGGAGATCCAGGCAGGAGGAAATATGGGAGGAAAAAAGAGGGTCCGTCTGTGGGGAAAATCCCCACAGCATTTGGCATCCATGCATGGTCCCTTAGCTTGGCTGCTAAGAGTGGGGACCAGCACATACGTACAAGGGTGCCCCAAAAAACATCCTAAGGTATTTCAGAACACCTGAAGAGTGTAGAAATTGGGAAGACAAGACCATTTTAAAAAGATACCGGAGCACTCCACATTAGTCTGGCCGATGCTCTGCTCAGTTAAAATGAAGAGTGAAACAGAAAGCTACACAGAGTGGGTCCCACAAGTTGTGGGAAGAATTAAGTCACCACCAGAAAGCTTGTATTCTGCTTGTAAACCTCTGACCAAGTAGGGGAGACTTTAACATGCTGCCTAGGTAAATTAAAAATAAAGTGCTGGGTTTGCCAGAAAGCACAAAAAGAAGTGAAGCTATTGAAATAGGTGAGGATCTATGCAGTTTGAGGCAAGAATTAGAACCGGCAGCCAGTCACCTCCTGGTTCCACTTCTGGGACTCCCCATACCCACTAAAACTGCAAGAGAGAAGACACACTTTAAGACACACTTTACTGTCCTGCCATGACCAGCTCCAGGCTCAGGGCCAGCAGGGAAGGTGAGGGCATAGTGCAACTCACACCTTAGCTTCCCCCAGCTGTACTGGCAAAGTGTGCATGGAAATAGGACAAGGTTCTATAGTCCTCTGGTAGAGGAACCAGGAGGAGGGAGACAAAAGGCCGTGCAATAAAATCTTTACACATCGGTCTCCAAAGAACAAAGACAAATACTTTGACACACAAGGGTTAACTATACACCTGCACATAGCAATGTGAACAGTTTGCAAGAGTGTTAAGTGTGACCTAAAAAAGTATCGTTTCACTGTATTGATAATGTAATGTTCACTCTGATTCTACCTACTTCAAGAAGGCAGCACTGTACTTAGTGCTTGAGGATGAGACATCTCAAGAATACCAAACTGCAGGGCCGTGGATCGTCTGTCAAACTTTGTGGTATTGTCTGGTTAGGTAAGAGAAGATAAGAAATGCTCCTGTGGTGGTAGAGATAAAGTTAAGGTTCATCCCCTTCCTACTAAAACTAAAGAACAGCAAGACTTTCTAGGAATATTAGGTTATTGGAGGCCTATTATTTCACATTTAGCTCAGATAGTTCACCCTTTATACCAATTAGTATGTAAAAGGTGGTTTAAGATTGGACAAATAAAGATGACCTGGCATTTTGGAAAGCCAAAGGGCTGTCCTATAGATTTGTGCTCTATGAACGATAAATTCAGGGCAAAAATTCCAATTAGGTGTGGCCAGTTGCCCTGATAGTAACAATGAGCTCAAGTATGTTGGAGATGATGAAGACAGCACAGGATAGGGCAAAGTTCAAAGCCCATGTTCATAGGGTCTCTAGGAGTTGTAGTCAACTTGATGGCACACAACTCTTGCCCTAAAGGGCATATGTGGAGCTTGTGCCAATGGCAACATGGTTGGCAAATCCCACTTGGATTCTGGTCTCAGTTATACAAAGAGGCAGAGACTAGATTTAGTCTTTTAGAATGACAACTATGTACAGTATATAAGTTTGCAGCTAGTAGAAGACATTACCAAGAGCACTCCTGTAAAGGTAAGGACTCACCTCCCCAACCAGAGATGCATTAACTACTTTGTCAAGTCCCAGCATGGAGTGGCACAGAAAAGTGCTCTTGTCAAGTGGCATGCCTACCTCCAAGAGCATAGCGCTCTGTCAACTAGTCCACTGAGTGATAAACTCCAGCAGATTTTAGACTAAGTCAGGTATGTAATAACAGATCATGCAGCCACTCCCACTGTCCAGGATGCCCCTGTAACAGCCATAATGCTGAAGGCACAGGGCTCCCATCAGAGCACATGTGGAATACTGATAGGGCCATCTGGGGGTATCTTCCAAGATGGACAGTGGTGGCTATCCAAGCTTCACAGTGTATGGCTGGACTACGGTGATAGGCAGAGTGGCCAGTGGGTTAAACTCAGAGCTGCATGGATGGCTTTAAACAGGTTGCTGTTGCTGTTAGGTGCTGCTGAGTCAAGTATGACTTATAGCAACCCTATGAATAGTGGATCTGAACCCTGTCCTATCCTATGTCATCTTTATAATTCCTGACACACTAGAGCTTATTGTGGCAGTCACTGTGTCAATCCACCTGGTTGAAGGTCTTTCTCTCCTTCATCAACCCTCCACTCTTCCCAGCATCATTTGTGCCTCCAAAGAACACTGTGGCTGCACTCTCTCTAAGACTTATCTGTTTGTTCTCTTGGCCGTTCATGGGATGTTCAGCGCTCTTCTCCAACACCACAGCTCAAAGGCGTCAATTCTTCTGTCATCCTTATTTATTGTCCAGCTCTCAAATGCATAGCAAGACCATGTCCTGAATCAGACGCACCTTAGTCCTCAAATCAAACTGACATCATTACTTCTCAATAATTTGGAGCCGTCCCTAATGGCAGATTTTCCTAGTGTAATTTGTTTCCTTATTTCCTGACTGCTAGTACAACGGTGTTAATTTTGGATGCAAACAAAATGTGCTGTTGACAGTCTTAATCTCCTCACCATCCATCATGATGTTGCCCAATCGGTCCATGGTAAGAATCTTTGTTTTCTTGGCACTGAAATGCAATCCATACTGAAGGCTGCATTCCTTCATTTTCTGTAACAAGTCCTTCAAGTTCTCCTCACTTTCAGCAAGCAAAGGTAAACCTTGCATGAACCTAGCCCTAATACTCTGTGCAGAGAGGAAAAACATGAACCTAGCCCTATAATTCCGTGCACAGAGAGTTGGGCTGGCTTCAAAGCATTTATTCTGTGAATTGCCTTGCGGCAATAACAAGAGTGAATGGCTGGCCATTATCCCTTATTGTGGAAAGATATATAGAAAAGGACAAAAGGCATGGGCATTACTGTTTGTTTCATGTATCTGCACATAGTACTTTGTCTCCCCCTGGTAACATTCAGAGAGACCAATTAGCTCACCTGAGAGCTTTGCAAGAAGTGCCCACTGACCAGCTGGCAGAATGGTTACATTGTAAAACTGGCCATAAAGGACAAATGATCTTTATGGGCCATAACCAAGAAATTGGGCCTTCCTCTATCCAGAAAAGGAGCTCTGGTAACTTAATGGTAAGCAATTGTGCTGTCAAGCTACAAACACACAGTTCAAATCCACCAGCTGCTCCATGAGAAAAGATGAGCAATCTCCTTCTATGCAAGCAAATTATTGAAGCCTGTCTCTCTAGGTGCTCTCTGGGGCACTGCACCCCCATTCCTCATTCTATGAAGCTCACAGGAAAGACAAAAAAGCCTCAGAACAAAGGAGGCAAATTGACTACATAGTGCTTCTCCCTATCTCCAACAACTGCAGATGACCCTTACCTGTGCAAAGACTGCTACCACTCTCACAAGCATACCCCTGCAAGCATGTCCCTCAGAAGGTCCCAAGCAGCAGTCTTCAACTTTTAGCTGTTGCATAAGGTACAACCACAGATATTTATAGTAACAAATTTTACCAGACTTGAAGTACAGGAGTGGAGTGACAAGATGGAGATTGTGTAGCATTCCTCACCTCCCCTACAATCCAACAGCAGCTGGTCTCATCAAACACATGAATGGAGTGTTGAAACATGGCTTGACACATGACATCCACTCATTGAAGTGAATGATTAGGAAATTACCTGATGCCCTCCGATGCATCAAGGACTATCACAGGCAAACTTGCCCAAGTGCATAGTATCTATTACTGCAAGATCTCCAAAAGACAATGAAGTTACAAGTCATCAGGGTCAAGGACAAGAGGCTAATCCAGCTTGGACAACTTCATAATGTTCTATTGCCTTTGCCACAGGACCTTCCGCTAGGAAAACCCTCTTATGGAGCTGGCAAACTAGCTCCTGATGGTTTGACTTTTGAGCTCCTGAGGGATTACAAGCAAGAGAAAGGTTTAACAAACTATCCCATGGCTTTTGCCAATACCACCCAAGCCTCTCTTCAATTATAACCCCTGTAGACACTAACCCTCACTGGTCACTGGTCCTAAGCTTATGGAGTATTACAGTTTCCTACTTACACTGGAGTTAGCAACTCAGAAGAGCTTTTGAGGTAAAAGGTGTAGTAATGTAAATCTAGCCAAAAACCCTACCCAGAAAGTGTCCTTAGCTCATCTGATTGCATTCTGATTGATGGGCATGCCTTGCCTTTTCAGGTGCCCATAACTGCTTTGTCTTTTCACCCATAGTGTGAAAGGGAATATTTCTGCCAGCTGAGCTTCTATGAACGTTGATGTGAAAAGCCTATCAGACTGCTGGGTGTGTGGAGAGTTGCTTACATGCTCAGCTGAAGGGCTCTCATGGACGATGTCATGGCCAATGGTAAGGACAGGGCACGGTTCTGTCATTCATAGGGTCTTAGCATTCACGGGTCTATTCTTAAGAGTCACAGTGTTCATAGGTCTGTTGATCATAGAGTCGTTACAGTAGTACTCGACTTGACAGCACCTAACAACACTACCACTCCAAGGAAAAACTTGCGTTTTTATTTATACTGGGTGATGTGTGTATATTCATGATTATAAGCAAAATGTCACTGTATTTTTACAACAGGTGGGAAGGGCACATGTCTGCTCTTCAACAATGATCTATAGATCCTGTTTCCCATTAGTTGAAAACTCTCCCTTTAGCTTAGCATTACCCTTTATAGTCTATAACAGGCCTTTTGTGCTTGGGAGTTATACTTTGCTAAAACCTTTCCTGTTATGGTGGCCTTCTACTGCAACTCTCTAGTACCTCGGCACATGAAAAGATTGTGAGAGCCACATAGGACGATGGAGTAGGGTGTATGGTAAATCCTACATAACACCCCACAATGGCTCTACTTACGCTAAATGAGCTGAGTTCTTATTAAACTTGTTTTTCTAGTTTCTTCCAAGAATGAGTGTCATTTCCCTTGTATCCATGCTTGCAGAATATACAGATGAAACAGGTGGTGATGGTTTTTCCCTTAAAATAAGTATTGTGTTTTGCTAGCATTGTCCATCAGTCCATGTCATTATTAACTTTACAAACTACATTGGGAGTTGTCTGTGTAAGGGTACAAAATATTTAGTTGCTTCCCCTACCTGTAGTGGAAAATTCTCCAGTTAGCTGCCACCAGATTCTCAGAGCACTACTGCCTCTGGTCAGTAAGTTGTCTTGTCTCAATAAACTAAAACTCATATTTTTTTTTTTATGTCTCTGAGCCAGTGTTTCAATTTGTATGTGACACAAACCTTGAGGGACTTTCTCTCTGGGGAACAAACCTCAACTGCAAGGATAGTAAAATTCTAGTTTGCTTTCTTTGAACACATCATCAGGAAGGATCAATCAATGGAAAAGACATCATATTTGGTAAAGTTGAAAGAAGAAATCCTCAGTGAGATGGACTGACATAAGAGAGACAACAATAGACTTGAACAGACCAATGCGTGGGAAGATCACACCGAATCAGGGAATGTTTGTGGCAGAGGGTCAAGGTCTACAGCCTTCAACACAGATTGAAGCTTAACATCAAGAAAACAAAGATTCTCACCATTGGTTAGATTGGCAGTATCATGACAGATGGTGAAGAGATTGAGCTTGTTCATAGCTTTAGTTTGCCTAGTCCTACCATCAACACTCCTGTACCAGCAGTCGGGAAATTAAAAGAAATTCCACTGGGAGTCTGCTGTCAGAGAATTCTCCAAAGTACTCAAGAGAAACAGTGTCAGTCTGGAGACTAAGGTGCACCTGATCCAGGTCACAGTCTTTGCAATCACTTGCTATGGGTCAGAAAGCTGGACAATGACTAAGGATGACAAGAGAATTGATGCCTTTGCACTGTGGTGCTGGAAAAGAGTACTGAATGTGCCATAGACTGTGAGGAGAACAAACAGGTTCTTCCTAGAGAGGGTGAGACCAGGATGCTCCATGGAGGCAAGGATTCTGAAGCTTTATCTGACATACTTTGGACATGTTTCAAGAAGGGACCAGCCCTTGGAGAGGGACATCATGATTGGGAGGGTAGACGGACAGCACAAGAAAGGAAGACCCTTGATGAGATGGATTGATTCAGTGACTGGGTAATAGGGATAGGTGTGTCAGAGACCATAAGGTTGGCACAGGATAGAGAAGTATTTAGGGCTGTTGTACGTAGGGTCACTATGAGTCGCAGGCAACTCAATGGCACATAACAACCACTACCACCAGTATAAATTGGTCCTAATTTAACAGTAGCTAACAACAATCACCTATGAAGAGGGGCTGGCTAAATTATAGTGCATCTATACACTGAAATGCTCCACAGCCACTAAAAATGATACTGAAAAGGATTAACTGGTTAAGTGGTTGCACTGCCATCCCAAAGCAAGACGGTTCAAATCCACCAGCTGCTCTGCAGGAGAAAGATGAGAAATCTCCTCTCCTGTGATGAAAACTACCTCTGAAAACCCATCGGAGTTGTAATGTATGTGTTCCAATTTGGCAGTAAATAACAAAATACATTGTTTCAAAAAATATGGATTTTGGTGGATTGTGTATCAGGGAGGGAGTGTTTCTTTTACTTTTAAAAGAGAGGAGCGAACTTGGGGGGAGGGAGGGCTGGGCGGGGAGAGAAGTGCAGCAATGAATGAATGGAAATCCAAAATCTCTGTAAATGTTCATTAAAATTATT
>NW_006400030.1:3224870-3226036 GCF_000299155.1 Elephantulus edwardii | reverse complement strand
TCTACATTATGACACTGAATATTTGATTCACTCAAGAAAGCATTCTAACCACCCCTTAAAACTCACTGCCATGAAGATGTCCCAACTCACAGTGCCCCTCCACTGGCTATCAGAGGCTGAGAATTACAGCAAGAGGAGACTCACCTTTCTCCGGAAGAGCTGCTGATGGATTTGGAGAAGTGAAGGTTGTGAGTTTGCAATGCACCAAACTATACCACAAGGTGGAGTTTCAATTTAAGTTAGGTAAAGGCAAGTTATTGTTATGTGCCATCAAGTTGCCTGTGACTCACAGCAACTCTATGGAAAACAGCTCTGAAGCCTGCCCTGTCCTAAGTCAATCTCACTGACTCCGACATACCTATCTCCATTATCCCAATTATATTAATCTATCTCATACTGGGTCTTTCTCTCCTGTGCTGTTCCTCCACCCTTCCGAGTAAGATGTCCTTCTCAAAGGACCTGTCCCTCCTGGCCATGGGCCCAAAGTATCAGACGGAACTTCAAAACCCTAGCCTCCTAGGAGAAACTTGTTCCACCCTCTCCAAGACAGATCTATTTGTTTTTTTGGTGGTCCATGGTATGTTCAAGACTCTTCTCCAGCACCACAACTCAAAGGCATGAATTCTTCTTCTGTCATCCTTAGTCACTGTCCAGCTCTCTAATGCATAGCAAGTAATTGTGCAGACAACCAGGCTCACCTTAGTCTCTAAACTGACATTACTGCTCCTCTGTACTCTGGAGAGGTTCTTGACAGCAGATTTTCTCAGTGCAATTCATCTTTTCATTTCCTGATTAGCAGGTTGTTGTTGTTGTTATATGCCGTCGAGTCGCTTGCAACTCATAGCGACCCTGTGTACAACAGCCCTAAACCCTGATCTATCCGACCCTGCGTACAACAGCCCTAAACCCTGATCTATCCTGTGCCAATCTCACTGTCTCTGACACCCCCCCATTATCCTAGTCACTGATCAATCCACCTCATGTCCGTCCACCCTCAAGCATGATGTCCTTCTCAAAGGACCAGTACCCTCCTTGTAACATGTCCAAAGTATGTCAGACGAAGCCTCAGAATCCTTGCCTCCAAGGAGCAGCCCGGTTTAACCATCGCCAGGATGAACGTGTTAGTTTTCTTAGCAGTCCATGGTACATTCAATACTCTTCTCCAG
>NW_006400030.1:3216187-3217235 GCF_000299155.1 Elephantulus edwardii | reverse complement strand
AAATCTCTGTAAATGTTCATTAAAATTATTAAAAAATAAATAAATAAAAATAAAATGTAAAAAAAACCAAACTGCACATCAAAGTCTAACAGAATAAATAATTACACATTAATCATAATAGGATAATAGGGAGTAACTATCTTTTCTTTACATCTATGATATTCCCGTAAATATTCTAAAGGGTACATGTACCACTTCTGTAACCAGAGAGAAAGAAAGAAAATCAGTAAATTAAAGAAAAATCAGTAATTGTTTTTTTGTTTGTTTTAATGTAACTCACAAACAGTAACTTCTCTGAATAACAAGCTATTCTGGCAAAACCAAACATTAAGGTATAACATCCATGGTTTTTCTCTTGACTATACCTGTTTTCTATTTTCCATTTACCCCATAACCAATTTATCCATTTCCATTACAAAGGTCCTACTGACATCTCTCACCTACTCCATCACATACTGTGTATTTTTTTTTTTCATCTTTACCGAAAACACACGTTTTGAAAGAGTACATTTTCCCAGGTTATTATCAATACAGGCACCCTGGAAATAAAAAGGTTAAAAGCAAATGGCTGCTAATGTAAAGGTCTGTAGTCTAACCCATCAGCCTCAGGCAGTCTGTTCACATAAAGACTTAGAGCCTCTGAAACCCTACGGACAGTTCTACTTTATCCTACCATGTCACAAGGAGTTGTGATTTACTAGATTTATTACTGTTCATATTTCTGCATGGTTCAAAGTTGGGAAGGGAGTGCGCCAGGAATGTGTCCTGTCTCCATACCTTTTCAACCTACATGCAGAACAGATTATCTGAGAGGCTGGGCTCTATGAGGAGAAATGTGGGGTCAGGATTGGTGGAAGATCTATCAACAATCTGCATTATGAAGATGACACAACCGTGCTTGCTGAAACTGAGGAGGACCTGAAGCGCTTACTGCAGCAGGTCAAGGACTAGAGCCTTCAATATGGATTGAGGCTCAATGTCAAGAAGACAAAGATTCTCACCACTGGACCAACTGGCAGCATCAGGATGGATGGTGAAGAGATTGAGA
>NW_006400030.1:3198529-3216087 GCF_000299155.1 Elephantulus edwardii | reverse complement strand
AGATTCTCACCACTGGACCAACTGGCAGCATCAGGATGGATGGTGAAGAGATTGAGATTGTTCACAGCTTTAGTTGGCTTGGCTCCACAGTCAACACTCATGGTACCAGCATCCAGGAAATTAAAAGACATATTGCCATGGGAACGTCTGCTGTTAGGGACCTTTCCAAAGTTCTGAAGAGCAATGGTGTCACTCTGGAGAGTAAGAAGCGTCTGATACAGGCCATGGTCTTTGCAATCACTTGTTATGCATCAGAGAGCTGGACAATGACTAGGAAGGATAGAAGGAGAACTGATGCCTTTGAGCTGTGGTGTTGGAGAAGAGTATGGAGGGTACCATGGACTGCTAAGAAAATAAACAGATTCATCCTGGAGAGGGTTAAACCGGGCTGCTCCTTGGAGACAAGGATTCTGAGGCTTCATCTGACATATTTTGGACATGTTGTAAGGAGGGACCGGTCCTTGGAGAAGGACATCATTCTTGGGAGGGTGGAGGGACAGCGCAGGAGGGGAAGACTCTCTATGAGGTGGATTGATTCAGTGACTGGGGTAATCGGGATGGGAGTACCAGAGACAGTGCAACTGGCACAGGACAGAGAAGAGTTTAGGGCTGTAGTACACAGGGTCGCTATGAGTTGCAAGCAACTCAATGGCACATAACAACAACAACATATTTCAGCTCTCTCTTCCACATACTATCAAAGAAACATCCAGGATATTTGAGAGGAAATAAATGCAAAAGCACAAAAACTTTAGTCAAGATCTATCAAACATATAAATACCTATCCATAAATAACACACACATGGGTACATACGCCTAACAGGACAAAGACACATTCTTGGACTCAGAACACAAAGAGTTGCTGCTATTGTTAGGTACCATCAAGTTGACTCTGACTCTTAACAATCCTATTAACAACAAATCAAGTCCATGCTGCACCATCATCATGATCTCTGCTATGCTCAAACCCTTTGTTGAAGTCACTAACAATCTACCTCATCTAGAGTCCTCCTCTCTTTCATTGATCTCTAGTTTTCCCAGCATAAAGTCCTTTTCCAAGGACTGGAGCTTCCTGACATGCTCAGAGCATGTGAGAGCACGTTTTACCACCCTTGTCTCCAAGGAGTACTCTGGTTACACTTATTCCAAGACAGATTCACTTGTTCTCCTAGCAGTCCAGGAGATACTCAACATTCTTCACCAACATCACAATCTAAAGTCATTAATTCTCCTTATTCACTGTCCAATTTTTCACATGCATACAAAGCAAATGAAAATCCCATGCGTTGGATCAAGTGCCCCTTAGTCTTTATACTGGAATCCTTGTTCCTTTGGACCTTAAAGTCCTTGAGAGCAGACTTAAATGTGTATTTTGATGTCTTGATGTAGCTAACATAGGTGTTGATTATGGATCCAAGCAAAATAAAATTAAAAAAGGAGATTTTTTTCTCTGCCTGTATCCTATTCTTTCATCCTTATCCATCCCTCTTCTAAGGCAGACAGGAACTCTGGCAGTGAGGTCTATAGGGAGCTGTGCAGTTAACCCAAAAGGTACTATCTGTCGGTTTGCTTCTACCACTGGCTCCTCAGAAGAAAGATGGGTCATTTCTTCTCTTGTGATATACAACTTCTGAAAACCCACTACCAGTCAGCTATGAGTTAGTTCTGACTAGATAGATAGCAATGAGTTTGACTTTTGAATTCCTAAACCAGACACAGAACTGCATCATTCATTTCATTCTGAAATTAATAAAAGCTCTTGCAATTTGTGATACTTAGCTCCAAGTAGGAACTCAGTATTTTTGAAAGCATGCTCATTTAGCACTCTAAGAGAGCAGCCATATTAGTTTTGCTCATCTTTAGAACCCAAAATACATGTGCTCATCTCTATACTGTAACATGGTGGCCCTCCACTGCATTATAAAAATAACATTGTTATAGATTACTATTGACCTAAGATTCTGTCATGCAGATAAAGGAGCAGCTGGACAATGTGCAGGAATGACTGAAGAACTGACACCTCTGAATTGTGGTGTTGGACAAGAATACTGAATATCCCACAGACTGCCAAAGAACACATCTGTCTTAGAAGCAGTACAACCAGAGTGTTTCTTAGAGGTAAGGATGGTACAACTTTATCTCATACTTTCAGCATGTTTTAGGGCAGGCTAGTACTTGGAATGTATCCACAATTAATACCCTTGGTACAAGCTGTCAGGAAATAAGGAGACGCATTGCATTGGGAAAATCTGCAGTTAGGGACCTTTCCAAATTATTGAGGAGTAGTGATGTCAGTTTGAGGACTAAGGTGTGTCTGATTCAGACCCTAGTCTTTCCAATTACAAGCTATGGATCCAAGATCTGGACAATGAATAAGAATGACAGAAAAAGAATTGACGCCTTTGAGCTGTGGTGTTGGATTTGAGCACTGAACATCCCATGGACAGCCAATAGAACAAACAGATATATCTTGAAGAGGGTGCAGCCAGAGCGCCCTTTGGAGGCAAGAATGATGAGGCTTCGCCTTACATGCTTTGGACATATTGCTAGGAGGTGTTATTCCTTGGAGAGGGACATGATGTTGGGAAGGGTGGAGAATCCCTGAAGGAGAGGAAGACCCGCAGCCAGGCGGATTGACAAGGTAACTGCTGCAATGTGCTCTTATGTGTCAGGAAGTGTGAGGATGGCACAGGACTGGGTTCAGATCTTTTGTTCATAGGGTCGTTATGAGTCGTACTCGACTCGATGGCACCTAATAACAACAAGAAAACACAGTACTTGGAAAAAGACATCATACAGAGAAAGATGTGAAAACGAGAGTAAGCGTCTCAACAAGATGGAATGACAATAACTGCAACAATGGTCTTGAGCATGATGGAAATCGGTTAGAATGGTGCAGGATAGGTAAGGTTCAGATGTGTTGTTCACAGGGTCTCTATGAGTGGCGGTCGACTCCATGGCACCAAAGGAAAAGAAGTATGTTTCCTGTTCGGGGAGATTAAAGCGTGAATTAAATGTCTTGGGGGGGGGGGGGTATGGTCAGATTGGAAGCACACAGACCTTAGGAACTGGGGTGGCATGTTTCACGCAGGGAGGACCCTAAGTAGGGTGCGACAAATATGCTTTTTGGCTGCACAAATCAAAATATCGGACTGGGGAATTACTAATAAACTGCAGGTGCACAGTAAACGAAGAACGTAAACTGGAAGACGACTTTCAAAGGTTTTACAGAAGTAACCAATGATAGTCTTCCAAAGCCCCCCAGGCCGGGCCGCCAGACCAATGGAAAAACACTTTCACGTCCTCGGAACGGCGCCAGGCCCTCTTTTGAGAGGCAGTACTTGGCGCCAAGGACGTCTCCCCACCCACCCGGCCATTTCCGGGGAAGAGTACCGGCCGGCCCGGATCCCGACGGTCGCTCCTGCTCTGCAATCCTCCCCGCCGCCTGCCCCTCCTTGGGGTGGGCAGGAAAGGCCCACAGGACGCGGGGAACGGCCAGCGCCCCGGACTGTTCCGGCGCGGCGCCTCCGGGCCAGGCGAGCGCGCGTCCCTAGGAGTGGGCCGGCCTGGGGCAAAGTTCGCCGCGGCCTACTGACCTGTCAGGCCCCACTGTTTTAGGTCCTGCTCGTCCACCCGCGCCCGGGGCGCCTCGGTTCTGTACTTAGTCTGAAGCGCGAGCAGGAAGTCGGGCATGTTGCGCTCGCTCGTCTCGGCGCCCGCGCGCTCCATCGGTTCAGGACAGGCTCCGCCCCGCGCGCCCCGCGCGCTTTTCCTCCCTCATACGCCGCCCAGCGGTCGCGGCCCCAGCGGGAGCGGAGCCGAGCGAGGGCAGTTGCCGCCAGGGGGCGCCCCCTCTGCTTCTTGCAGGGTCCAGAGCTGGGCCCAGAGCTGTGTGAAGGGCTCTGTATCTATCCTACCTTACCTGACAAACAAGGGTTCCTTTGTGCTTATTAAGCAACAGCAAACAATTGCACTTCTATTCACCACATCAAATATTCTGCATCTAGGTATGGCTAGCTTCTGTATCGCCTAGAACCAGAACATCTCACAGAATCAAATGTACAAACCTCGACAAGGGACTGGATTGGGTACCCAGTAAGCAAGATAAACCCTAGATTGTGCTTATTTATTAGGGATCTCTGTTGGCCCACTGGGTAGACGGTGCCCTGCTAACTCACAGGTAGTCCTGCTTTGGAAGTCGGAGTCCACCACAGGCATCATGGGAGAAAGATGGGCAATCATTCTGGGAAAGGACAACAAAAAAGAGGAAGACCTTAAACAAGATGGATTGGCTCAGTAACTGTAGCAATGGGCTCACGTATGTCAGAGATTATATCACTGTGAGGGATATTCCTTAGAAAGGGACAGCCTTTGCAAAGGTGGGAAGGGCTGTAAAATATAGGAAGATCCTCAATGAGATGGACTGGTACAGTGACTGCAGCAATGGTCTCAAGTATGTCAGAGACCATGAGGATGACACAGAGAATGGCAGGATTCAGATCTGTTGTTCATAGGATCACTGGGACATCGTTAACTCAACAGCATTTAATAACAACTCTCCTTGTTCTTACTGTTGTTGCATGCCCTACAGTTGGAACTGGCCCATAGCTGGCCCTCCAGTGGATTTTCAGAGGCAATAAATCACACGGGAGTAAATTGTTCATCCTCCCACAGAGCAGCTGGTGGATTATAACCATGTGCTTTATGAGTTGCAGCACATTGTCCTAGCTCTAGGCCACTAGGACAGAAGACTCATCAACAACTTGCGTTATGCAGATGACACAACCTTGCTTGCTGAAACTGAGGGCCAGAAGCTTTTGCTGCAGAAGGTCAAGCCGTGTGGTCTGCAATATACATTGAAGCTCAATGTCAAGAAAACAAAGATTCTCACCACTGGGCCAATTAGCAGCACCATCATAGATGGAGAAGTGATTGAGATTGTTAACAATTTCAGCTTCCTCAGGTCTACAATCAACACTGTTGGTAACAGCAGTCAGGAAATCTAAAGACAAATTACCTTAGTAAAATGTGCTGTCAGGGACCTCTCCAGAGAGCTAAAGAGCAACGATGTCAGTATAGAGACTAAGATGTGTCTAAACCGACCCATAATTGACCCTCCAGTGGATTTTCAGAGGCGGTTAATCACACAGGCATCCTTCCATGGAGCAGTATCTCCAAATCACATACCTTTGGGATTGCAGCACAGATTCTTAAAACTAGGCCGCCAGAGCTCTATCCTATAAGTAGATGCCATAATTATCCCAATATTAGACATGAGGAAACCAACTTGGACTGGTAATTGGCAAAATTCAAACAAGTATTATCAGAACACTATTCCGATTAAGCTATTCTTTGTGCCTGTCTTAGTTTGGAAAAGGACATCATGTTTGGAAAGGAGGAGGGTCAACAAACGGCTGGGGGACCCTGAACAAGATGTACTGATACAGATGAGCTAATTGTGTGCTCAGTTATTTCAGAGATTATGCTGATGACACAGTATAGGGTAGGGTTCATGGGATTGCTCTGACTTATAGTTGACTTGACAGCACTTTAACAATAACTATAAAGAAGTTACCATAAATGAATGGTTGTAACAAATAGAAATAAATTTTCTAACAGTTTGTTACTGATAAATGTAATAGAGTAGACTATAACTCATAGCCACTCTATGACCAACAGATCTGAACTTTGCACTAACCTCATGCTCAAACCCATTGTTGTAGTCACTGTGCCTATCTCACTTCAGTGAGGATTTCTTTTGCTGTCCCCCCCATTTTCCCAAAATGATGTCTTTTTCCAAGGACAGCACACTAAAATTATGTAAGACAATGTTTTACTGTCCTCATCTCTAAGGAACACTTTGGTTAAACTTCCTCCAAGAAAGATTTGTTTGTATTTTTGTAGTCCAATTTGTTCTTTTTGGCCATGGGATATTTAATATGCTTCCTCCAACACCACAACGCAAAGGTATTTATCCCGTCTTTCTTCCTTATTCCTTGTCCAACTTTCAGATGAGCAAGAAGCTAAATATGCCTTAGCTTAGATTAGGTTCACCATAGCCAGTAAACTGACATTCTTGGTTTTTCACACTTTAATGAGGTCCTTGACCGCCAGTTTTCCCAGTGTAACATGTCTTTTGATTTCTTGGCTGCTGCTACTATGGGTGTTTACTGTAGATCCAAGTAAAATGAAACCCTTATTAACTTCAATCTTTTCTCCATCTATTATGATGTTTTCTCTGGGCTCCGTCGTGAGGATATTTATTTTCTTGTTGAGATATAACCTACATGGAAGGTTGTAGCATGAAGAAATGCTCAAAATCACTGGCAGTAAGAGAGATGCAAATCAAAACCACTGAGATACCATCTCCCTCCAGTTGTTGTTGTTATGTGCCATCGAGTCACTTGAGACTCATAGCGACCCTATGTACAAGAGTTCTAAATGTTGTTCTATCCTGTGCCAACCTAGCCATCTCAAACACACTTATTCCCACCGCTCCAGTCACAGAATCTATCCATCTCATCAAAGGTCTTCCTCTCCTTCGCCACCCCTCCACTCTGCCAAACATGATGTCCCTCTCCAAGGACCAGTCCCCCCTTGCAACATGCCCAGTAGCAGTAGCAAAGTTTAACATGACAGCGAGCAATAAATGTTGGAGAGTATGTGGGAAGGTGGGAACTCTTATACACTGTTGGTGGGTGGGATTGTAATATGGTACAACCACTCTGGAAGGCACTTTGGCATTTCCTCAAAAAACTGAACATAGAAATCCCATATGACTCAGCTATTTCACTGCTAAGAATATACCATAAGGAAAATAGAATTGAAAGACAGATTTGTACACCTATGTTCGTAACAGTGTTATTCACAATAGCAAGAAAATAGAACAGCCCAAATGTCCATTAACAAACAAATGGTTTGAGAAATTATGGTTTATTCACACAATGGAATACTATGTAGCACTGAGGAGCATCAATTTTGTAAAATTCTTTATAACATGAGAGACTCTAGAGAGCATTATACTGAGAGAACCAACTCGGAATCATGAGCACAATACTGCATAAGACCATTATTGTGAAAAAAAAAAGGATAAGTAGTAAGATGTGTATGAAAGTCCAAAAGGGGAAGGGGAAGGGGAAGCGGACAGATTGGAGGAAAGTTGGGGAGAGGGGGAAATCACTAAGATAACAGCGTTTGGTGGGCAGAAGGAAAGTGTGAAGGAATTATGAAAAATCCAACAGGGACATGAAAATACAGGATGATAGTAGGCATAGACCAATGGTGATTAATTTTCTAAAACACAATGTATATGAGTGATCCAACTGAGTGTGGAAATAATAGAATGATATAACTAATATCACATGCAAGCAAGATCCTGCTGAAGATTATCATTATCCAAATGTGACTGGAACAGTACACCAACAGAGAACTATTAGAAATGCAGGCTGGGTTTAGAAGAGGCCATGACACTGGGGACATCATTGCCATTGTTAGGTAGATCTTAGCTGAAAGCAGAGAAGACTAGAGGGATGTCTGTGTTTCACTGAGTATGTAAAGGTACTTGACTGTGTGGATCACAATAAATGATGGCTAATTTTGAGGAGAATGGGAACCCCAGAACACTTGATTGTGCTCATGTGAAACTTATACTTGGACCAGGAGGCAGTCATTGGAACAGAGCAAGGAAACATCACATGGTTCAAAATCAGAAAAAGAATGTGTCAGTGATGTGTCCTGTCTCCTCATCTTTTCAATCTGTATACAGAACAGATCATTCGAGAGGCTACACTTTATGAGGAGGAACGTGGCATCAGGACTGGAGGAAGAATGCCTTATACAGATGATACAACCTTGCTTGGTGAAACTGTGGAGGACCTGCAGCATTTGGTGCAGAGGTTCAAGGCAATATGGATTGCAATATCGATTGAAGTTCAACATCAAGAAAACAGATTCTCCCTACTGGGCCACTTGGCAACACCATGGTAGATGGAGAAGAGATTGAGATTGTTAATAAATTCAGCTTGTTCAGATCCACAATCAACACTCTTGGCACCAGCACTCGGGAAATAAAAAGATTAATTGCATTGGGAAAATCTGCTGTCAGGGACCTCTCCAGAGTACTGAGAAGCAGTGACGTCAGTCTAGAGACTAAGATGTACCTGATCCAGGCCATGGTCTTCACTATCCTTGCTATGCATCAAAGAGCTGGACAGTGACAGAAGAAGAATTGATGCCTTTGAGTTGTGGTGCTGGAGAAGGGAATTGGACCACCAAGAGAACAAATAGATCTTTTTTAGAGAGAGTGAAGCAAGTCTGTCCTTGGAGGCAAGGATTTTGACACTCCATCTCACATACTTTGGGCACACGTCCATGGGCGGACCAGTCCTTGGAGAAGGACATCATGCTTGGAAGAGTGGAGAGACAGCACAGGAGAGGAAGACACTGGATGAGACGGATTGGCACAATAACTGGGGAAGTGGGGGTAGAAGTGTTGGAGTCAGGGAGATTGGCTCAGAATAGGGCAGGATTCAGAGCTGTTGTATGAGTCCCTATGAGTCGGTCGACTTGACAGCACATACAACAACTACAACAATCAGGAAGTTGCCTATTGACCTACTGGTGAGAAGTTTTGTCTTCTGAATGTTGAAATGTAATCCATATTAAAGACTATTCTTTGATCTTCTGCAGCAAGCACTTGAAGTCCTCCTTGCTTTGGCAAGCAAAGTTGTGTGATCTGCATAACACAGGTGTGTGGATGAGTCTCCCTCCCATCCTGATGTCTTTTTTTCTTCTTCATAGAATCCAGTTTCTCAAATGATTTGTTTAGCATACAGATTGGTATGAGGAGAGAATAGAGCCCCGACTTACAGGTTTCTTGATCTTAAACATTTCAGTGTTCCCTTGCTCTGTTCACACAATAGTTTCTTAGTCTAATTGTTGCTGGCTTGTGTTTAATACTAGTTTATTTACAAAATTGGAATACATTGTTTTTCACACTACTTCCTTTCATTTCTCTCAGTCCCCCCTCCCCATCAAATAGTGTGACACCATGATTAATCCTCCCCCACCGCACATCCTCACCTCTCTGTTTCCATTCTCCCCTCCCTTGGATCCTTATACTCAGTCTACAATAAATACAGTATGTGTCCTTATGGAACTGAGTTAATTCACTGAGCATAATGATCTCCAGTCTTTCCCATGTTAGGTAAGAATTTACAAAATCATTGCTCCTGCATGCTGTGTAATATTCTATTGTGTGAATATACCATAATTTCTCAATTGATTTAATTGTAATTGGACATTTGAGCAGTTTCCATGTTCTTGCAACAGTGAATAATGCTGCTATGAACATTGGTGTACAAGTCTCTATTCGTGCCTCAGTTCTTATTTTCTTGGAGTATAGTCCAATGCAACTCATAGTGGCCTATGTACAAGAGCCCTAAACCCTGCTTTATCCTGTGCCAATCTTATTGTCTCTGATACATGCACCCCCATTACCTCAGTCACTGAATCAATCCCTCTCATTGAGGGTATCCCACTCCTGCACTGTTCCTCTACCCTCTCAATCATGACATCTGTCTCCAAGGACTGGTCCCTCCTTGCAACATGTCCAAAGTATGTCAGACGACGCTTCAAAATCCTTGCCTCCAAGGAGCAGACTGGTTTCACCCTCTCCAGGACGAACCTGTTCGTTCTCTTAGCAGTCCATGATATATTCAATACTTTTCTCCAACACCACAGCTCAAAGGCATCAATTCTCCTTCTATCATTCATAGTCATTGTCCAGTGACTGCAAAGACTATGGCCTGAATCAGGTGCACCTTACTCTCCAGACCGACATCATTGTCATCATTGCTCTTCAGTACTTTGGAGAGGTCTCTAACAGCAGGCTTTGCCAGTACAATTTGTATTTTAATTTCCTGGCTGCTAGTGCCAAAAATGTTGATTGTGGAGCCAAGCAAACTAAATCTACTTACAATCTCAATCTCTTCAAGCATCCATCCTGATGCTGCCAATTGGCCCAGTGATGAGAATCTTTGTTTTCTTGAGGTTGAGCTTCAATCAACAGTAAAGGCTGCAGTCCTTGTCCTTCTGCAGCAAGCACTTCCAGTCCTCCTCCGTTTCAGCAATCAGGGTTGTGTCATCTGCATAAGGCAGATTGTTGATGAGTCTTCCTACAATCATGATGCCACATTTTTCCTCACAGAGTCCAGATTCCCGGATAATCTGTTCCACATATAGATTCAAAAGGTATGGAGACAGGACACATCCCTGGTGTACACCCTTCCCAATTTTGAACCATGAAGTGTTCCCTTACTCATTTCTGATGACTGCCTCCTGGTCATGTGATTTACAACTTCAGAAATCCAATGGATGGTTCAGGTATGAGTTGATTCTAACTCAAAGGCAGTGAGTGAGAGAGTGAGTGAGTGAGTGAGTGAGTGAGTGAGTGAGTGATGAATGAGTGAGTGAGTGAGCCTAAAGAGGACTTGGCCATCGACTGGATATGGGGCCGAGAACTCAAAACCTCATTGCTGTCGAGTTGGAAAATCATCAATAACCTGCGTTATGCAAGTAACCCTGCTTGCTGAAACTGAGGAGGACCTGAAGCGCTTGCTGCAGAAGGTCAAGGACTGCAGTCTTCAATAGGGATTGAAGCTCAACATCAAGAAAACAAAGATTCTCACTGCTGGGCCAACTGGCAGCATCAGTATGGATGGTAAAGAGATTGAGATAGTTAAGTTTTAGTTTACTTGACTCCACAGTCAAAACTCTTGGTAAGAGCAGTCAGGAAATCAGGAAATGAACTGCATTGGGAAAGTCAGCTGTCAGGGACCTCTCAAGAGTACTGAAGAGCAACGACATCCGGCTGGAGACTAAGGTGTGCCTGATCCAGGCTACAGTCTTTGCAATTACGTGCTATGCATTGGAGAGTTGTACAGTGAATAAGGATGATAGAGAATTGATGCTTTTGAGCTGTGGTGCTGGAGAAGAGTGTTGAATATACCATGGACTGCTAGGAGAACAAACAGGTTTGTCCTGGATAGGGTGAAGCCAGAATGCTCCCTAGAGTCAAGGATTCTGAAGCTTCGTCTGACATACTTTGGGCATGTTGCAAGGAGGGACTGGTCCTTGGAGAGGGATATCACGTTTGGCAGAGTGGAGGGATGTCGCAGGACAGGAAGACCCTCGATGAAATGGATCAATTCTGTGACTGGAGTAGTGGGAATGAGTGTGTTTGAGACAGTGAGGTTGGCACAGGATAGAACGGAGTTTAGGGCTCTTGTACATAGGGTTGCTATGAGTCGCAGGCGACTCGATGGCACATAACAACAAACAACAACAAGTTTTCAGAGGTTATAATTATAAGGTAGATCTTGATGATGCCACCACTGAGAAATATTGGAGATAAAATTTCACTTCAGGAAAGGAAAAGAATGACTTCATTATTTTAGATAGCTTGTATTCTTATCTAAGACAATGGCTAAAACAGCATGTACATTCAATAAGTATTATTAAATATTTGAATTGGGCAATTCTAAAACTCATTAGCTTTCAGGTACAGAAGTGACTGTTTCTCCTCTAGGCAAACTAATGCACAGAGAATTTATTTAGTCAATATGCCTAATGTTTTCTAGAGAGCCAATGTTAATTGTCAAAATAAAGTCTAGCACCAACTCCTTTTGCAATTTGTCACTTAGGTTATGCAGTTATGGTATCCATATTGATCATATGTGTATGCCTTTGTTAAAGAGAATGTCCCCTCTGATAACGATGAGCTAAAAGATAAGCAAATCATACTAGGGGTAGACCTGAGAATCTGCCAACTCTCCCTGAACATTCACAATCAAGCCTAGATCAATGAACAGGCTGTTTGCTGTCCATTGAGTCCTTACCCTGTTGGGTAATGGCTAGGTAACAATGAGAGCAGCCAGTGAGTGTAACATGGAGCTTTTGTGAAAGCTCTACAAGTGACATTTTCTACAAATATCTTCTTGGGCATTTGGACTTGACCTCATGACCTGTTTTAGCATTAGGTCACCACTGGCCTTCAAGTGAAAGAAACACCGGGCAGGGAGGAAAGATAAAGAATGGTTTCTTCTTGCCACTCATAGTAAAATGTGTGAGGGGAAAGATGGAACAAAAAATCGACTGTGCACAAGTGAAAACAGAACTTAAAGATTTGGAAAGTTCTCTTGTATAAACCCACGGCATTTGTCCTAGAATGTTCTCTAAGGATATGGCTACACAGTCTTTAACTAAAAAATTAAGCCTGTGACTGACAAGTCTAATCAACTACCATAGTAGAAAATCCAAAAGCAGGGACTGAGGGAGACAGAGGAAAAAATTAAAGGAAAGAACACTGTCTGACTTCTGAAATTGTACAGGCAGGGAAAAGGCCAAAGACACTACATCTATATCCTAAAAAAGGAAAGAACCATCCCTGGAGCAGCTCAGAGATCTGTGGGACTGTTGGAAAGAGCTCATAATGCAGGGCCTTCTAGGTGTCAAAGAACAGGGCCATGTTCTCCTGAATCTAAATGAGAAGTCTACAGACTATGTTTCAAAAAGTCTATCTTCATCACATTGATTTTGGGAGTGTGGAGCTGCTATTGAAGTGGAGAGGTGGGATGGGGCTAGAGCTGCAATAGCCAAGGGATCAAAGAACAAGGCCTCCCGGGGACAAGGGGGTGGGACTGGCACTCAGATAGACTAGAAGAGCAGGGCTGCCTAAAGCCAAGGAAGCAAAGTTGTCATCCTGGGCCTGTCAAATGGGTCTGTAAGGCAGAGCTGAAGTCCAGGACTGAGGAGCCTCCACCCAGAGTGTGGAGGACAGGACCAAGGCCCAAATAGCCTCAGAGAAGAAAGAATTCTTTTTAAGACTTGAAAGTTCATGAGTTCACGTAATGCGTTCTGCTATGTTTGAGACTTGCTTGGTGACTGTTACGCCTTCTTTTCCTTCAATCTCTCCCATTTGTAGTGGAAGTATCTACCTCATTCCTGTTCTGTCATTGTGCTTTGGAAGTGGATAATTTGTTGTACAGATTTCATAAATGAAATATAGGTTTATAAATGAAAATGAATCTTACCCCAGGGATAGAACACACAAAGCTTTATCTATATTTTATTTAGATGGTTTAGAGGATAAAATTTAGAAAATTAATTTGAGCCTTTGGAAATGATGTCAGGAAGTGAATGTATTTTGCATGTAACAAGAACATAAATTGTGTGAAGGTCAAATAGGTTTATTATGTATTTAATTTTTGTTGTTGTTGTTCTTGTTATGTACTATTGAGTTGGAACTGACTTACAGCTGACCCTTCAGCAAGTTTTCAGTGGCAGGAAATCTCATGGGAAGAGACTGCCTATCTTACTCCCACAGAGCACCTGGTGGATTTGAACCTCATGCCTCTGGGTCTCCAGAACAACTTCTTACCACCAAGTCACCATAGCTCTCTTGGATTTATACCCTCTGCTCCCTCAAAATATGTGTTGTAAATCTTAACACCTCTGCTTGTGGTTACAGAACGTTAGTGGCATAGTCAATAACTTTTTTTGTTATTAAATAAGAGGTCACATATCTCTAGAAGTTCAAATCCACCAAGTGCTCTTCAGGAGAAAGATGGGTAGTGCTCTCCCATTAAAATTTACAACCTTGGAAATCAGAAGAAGGTCACTTTGCATTAGAACAACTCAAAGGCCATGAGTTTAAGTTTGGTTTGTGTGTGTGTGTGTGTTTGTTTTAATACTTGTGGTTATAAGCCTGCTTGGTAAAGGGTGATCTTGTAATAATGGAGCAGGATTAATAAAGGGAGTATCTGAGTCAATCTTGTGAGAAATATTCATGTTATGCTCATTGCTATTAAGTCAGAACCAACTCATAATTGACACTCAAGGCAGGTTTTTAGGAGGCTAACAATTGCCTGGGAAGAGATTGCCTGTCTTTCTTCCTCAGAGCTGCTGGTGGATTAGAACCTTTAGAGAGGTTCTGCCTTTGGGTTAGCAGTGCAACTCCCTACTGACTACAGTGATATAAAAGAGATTAAACAAGTAAGGAGAAGAGAGATGAGGTAGGACGCCACGACATATGGAGTTCTCCAGAGAAGAAGAGAGAAGACGCTGAACAGACAAGAACCTTTCTCCAGTGCCAGAAGGAGAAAGCATTCCCCTAGATCCAGAATCTTAAATTTTTATTTTTTTAGCATCCTCCAAAATTGTAAGGAAAAAAAATTATGCTGTCCCATAAAGCCATCTACTCATATTTTGTCATAGCAGCACTAGATAAAGAAGCATAATCAAGCACAAGTTAGTGAACAGGCTGTGTATACTGTTAATTGTATCTGATTCTACATATCATCCTTCTTTACAGAGAATGTGTCCTCTGACAAAGCAACAAAATTACATAAATCATTCCAGTAGTAGACCCGAGTGTCTGCAACCTCACTGGAACAAACATTATCAAGTCCAGATAATTGAACTGGTTATGTTTGCTGTCCATGGTGTCCCTCATCTGTTGGGTAATAATAACATGACACAACAGTTAGTGGCAGCAGCTAGTAAGCCAGAGGTGGAGCTTTTGTGAAACCTGTGACCGTGAGTGAAACTTTATGCTGACTTTGTCTTGAGTATGTGGATTTAGACTTCTGCGCTGGGTTAGAACTATTCAGAACCTGACAGCAGAGGCAGTACTGGTCAGGGATGAAAGATATTTGAGTTCTGTACTTCCTCTTAGAAAACCTAGTTGAATTCTTGATTTATACGACTTGATGGCACTTAACAACATAGAGAGAGATCAGTTGGCCTAGTGGACCGAAAGTGAGGCTACCATGCCAAAGGTGGGTGACTCTAATCTGTGGGACTCGGGCCTGTCTTTAATTGTTTTTGGTGAAACATTCTTCTAGTCGTATAACCCTGGTATGTCCACTTGCCGTACAGAAGTAACTTGTGGCCGCTGTGAAGCTGAACACTGATGTGTCAAAAGAGATAATGGTTGCCCGTGGTGGACAGTGTTTGGTGGGGCTCCCCTGTTAAAACAAGCTTGGAAGCAGGAGTGGCATCCACTTCCGTAAATAGCTTGCCTCTGGAAATCCTATGAACCTGGAGCAAGGATGAAAGTCATGCAAGTGTTGAGGACTTTCGTTCATAGGGTGGCTATGAGTTGCCTTAACGGCACTTAACAACAAGAAAGTATCTTTGAATTGAATATGACTCACGGATCTTACAAACAATGGATCTGAACCTTGCCCTTTCTTGTGCCATCCTCATAATCTGACAAACCTAAGCCCATGGTATAGTCACTGTTTATCCATCTCATAGAGGGTCTTCCTCTTCCCCCTTTCCTTCCACCATGCCAAATATGATGTCTTTTTCCAAGGACTGGCACCTTTCTAACAACATGCCCAAAATATGTGAAATGAAGTTTCACCATCTTTTCCTCCAAAGAGCACCTGGGTTGTACTTTCTCCAAGAGACTAAATGCTTTCTCCAGAAAATTTTTCCTTGTCAGTTCATTGGATATTCAGTACTTTTCTTTAAATGCCACATCTCAAAAGCATCAGTCCTTCTATTGTCTTCAGTATTGTCCAACTTTCAAATGCATAACAAGAAACTGAGAAGATTATCATGCATTAGATACGCCTCAGTCATTAAACTGGCATCACTGCTGCTTAACACCTTGGGTAGGTTCATGAGAGCATATTTCCCCAATGCAACACATCTTTTGATTTTTTGACTATTAGTAGTGAGGCTGTTGATTGTGAATCCCAAACAAGATGAAACAGTTGACTTCAGTCTTTTCTCCATGATAACTGGATAACTGGTGCTCTCATAAGAACTCTTCAAGCTCATGCACTTTTATCCAGTAAAGTGAATGATTAGAGGTCTTCAGGCTGAAACTATCTCAATTTATTCTCAAACTTTTTTATTCAGTTATATATTTTTATCATCAAATAACACATAATAAATAGAATACATAGAAAATCAGATAATAGATCAAAAGAGACCACATAAATAAATGTTGGAGAGGATGTGGTGAGATAGGAACTCTTATACATTTTTGGTGGGATTGTAAAATGGTATTATAACCAATCTGAAAGGCAGTTTTGTGTTTCCTCAGAAAGCTGAACATAGAAATTCCATATGACCCAGCTATTCTGCTGCCTGGAATATTCTTCAAGAAAATAAGAACTGAGGCACAAACGGAGACTTGTACACCAATATTCATAGCAGCATTATTCACCATCACAAGAATATGAAAACAGCCCAAATGTCAATCCACAACTGAATGGATTGGCAAATCATGATATATTCACATAATGGAATACTATGCAACATGCAGGAGCAATGATTTTGAAAATCATGACCTAACTTGGGAGGGACTGGAGAGCATTATGCTCAGTGAACTAACCTTAGTCCCATAAGACCATTATTGTAGAACAAGTATTAGGATCCAAGGCGGGGAAATAGAGGAGTGAGGATGGGTGGGGGTGGGGAGGGGGGGAAGAAGGAACAGAGGGGTGAAGATGGACAGGAGAGGGAATGGAGTAGGTGTTAATCATAGGGTGGCATAATTTGATGGGTGGAGGGAGGGGTGGGTAAAGGAAATGGGAAAGTTCCAGTGTGAAAAACAATTTGTAAGTTGTTGTTGTTATGTGCCATCAAGTCACCTGCGACTCATAGCAACCCTATGTACAACAGCCTTAAACTCTGCTCTATCCTGTGCCAATCTTATTGTCTCTGACACACTCATCCCATTACCCCAGTCACTGAATCAATCCAACGCATCAAGGGTCTTCCTCTCTTGTGCTGTCCTTTTACCCTCCCAAGCATGACGTTTCTCTCCAAGGACTGATCTTGCCTTGCAACACGTCCAAAGTATGTCAGACGAAAATTCAGAATCCTTGCCTCCAAGGAGTAGACTGGTTTCACCAAAATATGCCAGACGAAGCTTCAGAATCCTTGCTTCCAAGGAGCAGACTGGTTTCACCTTATCTAGGATGAACCTGTTTGTTCTCCTGGCAGTTCATGGTATATTCAATAATCTTCTCCAGCACCACAACTCAAAGGCATCAATTCTCCTTCTATCATCCCTAATCATTGTTCAGTTTACTGTTGCATAGAAAGTGATTGCAAAGACTATGGCCTGGATCAGGTGCACCTTAGCTCCAGACTGACACCGTTGCTCTTCAGTACTTTGGAGAGGTCTCTGACAGCAGACTTTCCCAAAGCATTTTATCTCTTGATTTCCTGGCTGCTGATACCAAGAGTGTTGTTTGTGGAGCCAAGCAAACTTAAGCTCTTAATAATCTCAATCTCTTCACTATCTATCCTGATGCTGCCAATTGGCTCAGTGGTGAGAATCTTTGTTTTCTTATTGAAAATCCTTATTGAAGGCTGCAGTCCTTGACCTTCTTCAAAAAGTAAACCAGTATAAAATAAAAATTTTATTAAAAAAATAGGCATAGAAAAAATATTTGCCAAGGTAGTGGTTAAACGATCTTATTTACCTTCTTTATTTTCTCTTCTAACTGATCATAATAAGAACCAAACAAGTGTGA
>NW_006400030.1:3178178-3196602 GCF_000299155.1 Elephantulus edwardii | reverse complement strand
ATTTTTTAAAAAATTAACTTTTGTGATATATTTTCCTGTAACAATATTGCCAATAATAAAGCCACTCCAGTGGATCCTAAAATTTCCAGATAGCAAATCTGGGACCAAGTCTTAGGTTGTAAGTCACTTGCTGAAAAGTCAAAGAAAAGAGATATGCCTATGGTACTCATAAGGTAGGCCAGGTATATTCTGGAGTCAAAGTGAAATCTGAACGGGGCTAAGGCAAAGTAGGTTGCCAATGATTTGGTGGTAATTTGCCTCTAGGATGAGATGGCTTTCTCTGAGACAGACAATGACAGAGCCTCTAGAGTTCACAATGTCGTTCCCTAACACATGACTTTGTAAAGTATTACCTAACTTGGAAGGGATTGGAGAGCATTATGCTGAGTGAACTAACTTGGTCTCACAAGGATAAATGCTGTATAAAACCATTATTGTAAAAGGAGTATAAGGATCCAAGAGGGGAAGGGGGGAAGCAGAGGGATGGGGATGTGCAAGGGGCAGGGGGACTAATCAGGGGGTTGTACAATTTGATGGGTAGAAGGGTGAGGGAAATTGGAAGAATCTGTTCTGGAAAACAATGTATTAGAATTTTGTAAATAAACTAGTATAATAATTAAAAAACCAAACAAATGGAAAGATGGGTAGCCAACTCCTGAGCAGTTTACTACCTCTGAAAACCCACTGGAGAGTCAGCTGTGAGTTCATTCTGACTCTGGTGTACAAAACAACAGCCAAAAGAACAAACAAATCTTTCTTGGAAGAAGTGTAGCCGGACAGCTTCTTAGAAGCAAGGATGATAAGACTTCATTTTACATATTTTGGATGTGTATTTATCAAGGAAGAGCAAGCCCTTGGAAAAGGACATCATAATTGGAAAAGTAGAGGCTTCTCAAAGGAAAAGATGACTTTAATCAAATGGATTGACATCAGAACAAAGCCTGCATGGTGGAGTGGACTTGGGGTGGGGGGAGTTTAGATAACAATGAAAGAATTTTACTTTTCAAAGAGAAGCTCGAACTGCGAAATGCAGAAGGAGGGGTGGGCAGGGAGAAAAATTCAACAATGAATGAATGGAAATCCAACGTCTCTGTAAACTTTCATTACCATTAATAATAATAATAATAATAACAAAAGAAATTTTAAAGAAGTGATTGACACAGTGACAACAACAGGAGAGTGTGAGAATAGGATTGAGCAGGGTTTTAATCTGCATTTGTCTCAAAGTGGTGATACACTAGCCAGTGTGTGTGTGTGTGTGTGTGTGTGTGTGTGTGTGTGTTATTAGTTCTGCATACCATGCCCACAATTTCTTGATTCAATTTTGTGCCAGCCATTTTCTTTTTACAAAAATAATTCTCGAGGCCGTCATGAGAAGTCCGCGTGTGTCCCCGGCCGGAGGCGGAGGAGAAAAGACTGCGAGGTGGCCGTGGCTGTGGCCCAGAGATAAACAGTGAACCAGTAGAAGAAGAGAACATCCTACAAGCTGGCTAACCGCTGGTGAAGATGTCTTACTTTCACATCAGGCATCAGTGGGATCTATAATAGAAATGGAGACTTATGTGTGGAACACAATAAGCTGTGGCTGACTCTGAGAAGAATAGGAATCCCAGAACATTTGATTGTGCTAATGCGAAACTTATACTCGGACCAAGAGGCAGTTGTCAGAACAGAGCAAGGAGACATTACATGGTTCAAAATCAAGAAGGGGGTCCGTCAGGGATGTATTCTGTCTCCATACCTTTTCAATCTGTATGCAGAACAGATCATCCGAGACGCTGGGCTATACGAAGAGGAATATGGCATCAGGATTGGTGGAAGAATCATCAACAACCTGCGTTATGCTGATGACCCAACTCTGCTTGCTGAAACTGAGGAGGACCTGAAGCACTTGCTGCAGAAGATCAAGGACTACAGCCTCCTATATGGACTGAAGCTCAACATCAAGAAAACAAAGATTCTAACCACTGGGCCAATTGGCAGCATCAGCATGGATGGTGAAGAGATTGAGATAGTTAACAGTTTTAGTTTACTTGGCTCCATGGTCAACACTCTTGGTAATAGCAGCCAGGAAATCAAGAGATGAATTGCATTGGGAAAGTCGGCTGTGAGGGACCTCTTAAGAGTACTGAAGAGCAACGATGTCATACTGGAGACTAAGGTGCACCTGATCCGGGCTATATTCTTTGCAATTACGTGCTATGCATCAGAGAGTTGGACAGTGACTAGGGATGATAGAAAGAGAATTGATGCCTTTGAGCTGTGGTGCTGGAGAAGAGTGTTGAATATACCATGGACTGCTAGAAGAACAAACAGGTTTGTCCTGGAGAAGGTGAAGCCAGAATGTTCACTTGAGTCAAGGACTCTGAAGCTTTGTCTGACATATTTTGGGCATGTTGCAAGGAGGGACTGGTCCTTGGAGAGGGACATCATGTTTGGCAGAGTGGAGGGGCGGCGAAGGAGAGGAAGACCTCTGATGAGATGGATCGATTCTGTGACTAGAGAGGTGGGAATAAGTGTGTTTGAGATGGCTAGGTTGGCACAGGATAGAAGAGCATATAGAGCTCTTGGACATAGGGTTGCTATGAGTCGCAAGCGACCCGATGGCACATAACAACAAGAACAACAACATGGGACAAGTATGAAGAAGATCATGAATTCCATTGTGATGTCTTGAAGACTTCTAAGAAAGATTTAAGATAAGCCATCTAAAATACAGGCTTAGGGATATAAGGAAAGGATGGCTGGCTGTGGTAAAATTGATTATTCAGTAAACATGCTTCCTACAAACAGGAAAACAAATGAGTCCTGTTCGAACACCACGCCTTCTCTAACTGTCCCTGAATGTGCCATTTGTCTGCAAACATGTGTTCACCCAGTCTGCCTTGTAAGCATGTTTTCTGCTATCTATGTGTAAAGGGAGCTTCATGGCTTGGGAAACGATGTACCCTCTGTCAACAAGAAATTCCTGAGGATTTCCTGGACAAGCCAACCTTGTTATCACCTGAAGAACTCAAGGCTGCAAGTAGAGGAAATGGAGAATATGCATGGTATTATGAAGGAAGAAATGGGTGGTATGATGAGCGTACTAGTAGAGAGTTGGAAGATGCTTTTTCCAAAGGTAAAAAGAATACAGAAATATTAATTGCTGGGTTTCTGTATGTTGCTAATCTTGAAAATATGGTTCAATATAGGAGAAATGAACATGGATGTCGCAGGAAGATTAAATGGGATATAACAGATATACCAAAGAAGGGAGTAGCTGGACTTAGACTGGACTGTGACTCTAATACCGTAAACCTAGCAAGAGAGAGCTCTGCCGATGGAGCGGACAGTTGGACAGTCTATCAGCACAGAGTGGAACTTCTGTTCAGCCCCTAGTATCGTCTGCAATTAGGCCGTTAACATCAGTAGATGGTCAGTTAACAAGCCCTGCAACACCATTCCCTGATGCAAGCACTTCTCTGGAAGACACTTTTGCTCATTTACAACTCAGTGGAGACAATGGAGCGGAAAGGAGCCATAGCGGAGAAGGAGAAGATCAAGAATCCCCCTCTTCGGGCAGGATACCAGCACCAGATACCTCCATTGAAGAAACTGAGTCAGATAGCAGTAGTGACAGTGAAGATGTATCTGTGCTTATTGCACAGAACTCCTTGGCCCTACAGAGACTTTCGGCTCCTAATGCAAACCAGACAGTATCTGATCAATCAGCTCTATCTGGGACCCAGGGGTGGAACAGTGAATGTCACATCTAGAAGGCTGGACAGTGCACAGTAACTGCAGTTTAAATAAAGTCTTCAGCCCATGCTCAAGGTTGAAATGGTTCTCTGTAAATTTCTGCTACGTAGCATTATAACTCATCCCTAGTAGGGCATTGTGGGGTGGGAAGGGGGATGGGAAGGATATACCTGTAATTAAAATGACTTAACATGTCTCTGTTGAGAAATTTATTTAAAGTAAAGAACTTGGGTATTCACAGTTGAAAGCTGTTTAGTAACAATCCCGTTTTTTTTTAGGTTTGTTTATTTTACAATTTTTTGGTTAAATTTCTTTATCTTACCTGTACATTAACAGTTTTCACCTGAAAAAGAAAATTAATTCTCTTGATGATACTTAGATATGTTCAAAGAGTTAAAAATAAAAACAATACTGAAATGAATACAATGAAAAGCATACTCTCAGTTACCTTTCAGAAGTAACCCTTTCTGTTGTTAAGTACTGCTGAGTCACTTCTGACTTGCAGCATCTCCATGTACAAGAAAATGAAGTTCCATCAAATACTGAACCATCTTTACTGTCTCTACTATTTTAAAGAGCATCACTGCAGCCAGTGTGTCAATTCATATCAATAGGGATATTCCTTTTTTAATTCACTGACCCCCTACATTTTTCCTAAAATGCCTTTGATTAGTTAATAAAACACAAGCATGCATGTGATAGTAATGACATTATTTGATAATTTTTTGAACTCTAGTTTTCTTGTTTTTTACTTTGTGTATGTGTGTTTTTTACTCTGTGTATGTGTGTGTGTGCACATGCAAGTAAAATCTTATTGAAGATAGTTTAAAATAGCCGAGACAATATGTCAACAGGAAACAGCCAGAAATTGAATCTGGATACAGAAGAGACCATGAAACAAGGAATAAAATTGCTAATGTCAGATAGATCTTGGCTGACAGTAGAGAATATCAGGACAAAATGTTTAATTGTATTTTATTGACTATTGAAAGTCATCTATGTGGATCATAAGGAATTTTGGATAAAATTGATAAAAATGAGAATTCCAGAACATGTAATTGTGTTTATGTGAAACTTGTATATTCAAATAGAACAAAGGGATTCTGCATGGCTTAAAATCAGCAACTATTACACTGGTGGGTTAGTGGTAATGACTTGTACTGCCAACACAAAGGCAAGCGTTTTGAATCCACTAGCTGTTGTTCTGTGGGAGAAAGATAGGCAGTCTCCTCCTCTCGGGTGATTTACAACCTCTGAAAACCTGCTAGAGGGTCAGCTATGAGTCAATTCTGACTCAAAAGCACATAATAACAGCCTTAGCTTCACATTTATCTTATCAGTATTCTTTTAATTCAATTATAAACAAAATCATAAATATGTTTTAATGTTTTTCCTTTCTTACACAAAGATAGCATATTTTATATATTATTCAGTTCCTTGTGTTTAACAAACTTAAAATATTGAAGAAATCACTCATTCTTTTTTTTAATAATTTTAATGAACATTTACAGAGCATTTAGATTTCCATTCATTCATTGCTGCACTTCTCTACCCGCCCAGCCCTCTCCCCCAGCCCCCCAGTTTGCTCCTCTCTTTCAAGAGTAAAAGAAAGACTCCCTCCCTGGTACACAATCCCCCCGCACCCACTCATTCTTGATAGTTGCATAGCATTCAATTCTTTATGTATCAGAGTTTACTCAAAAAATTGAATTTAAATTTCAAAGAATTTCCTATTTCTAAATACATGCTTTCAATCTTTTGCTAGTACAGGGGGAAAAGCTGTAGTTAATAACCTTGAACATAGATGACAGCCATGATCAATATGGGTTTCCTTTATTCTCTAGGACTAAGTCTGAGAAAAGAGAGATGCAGCAATCACCAAGGAAGCTATTGCTTTGGACCAGGCAGAAATTTTTGGATATCAGCTGCCCGGTGGTAATCAATAAGTAGGATAAATTTGGTAAAGTTCACTAAGTTCTAGGAAGAGTGATCCACTGCTCTGGTTTGCTTGAGTGTGCTCCAGTTCAGTACTTAATGCCCTGTGTCCTGGGAAAGCCCTCAATTCTAGGTACACCTGAATGGCTGATTATTTTACAAGTACTATTCAGAAGCTGTTGAAATGAGGAATTAGTGTAAAATCATCTGATAAATGAACTTTGTAAATAAACTGTGAAGAATGGATGACATTGAACTCTTCTTAATAACTGCCATGGCAATTTCAGAAGGGGAAACAAACATCTTTTTTTTTTTACAAACATCTTTTATGTACTAAAACACCTGTCTCTTTCCTCGATCTCATTGCCACCTGTTTAAGATTTCACTGGAAATAGGAGTTCCGTTTTATCCTCTTATGCAAATTAAGTCTTTCCACAAAATCACTGAGGTGATTAAATGTTATTTGGCTTGGTTTTAATCTTTTGTGTAATTGTAAAAAAAGGGAAAGAGGAAAAAGAGGCTTGTGATAAAATAGTTTTCACCTGGTTGTATGCCATCAACTTGGAATCAACTCATGGCTGAACTTCCAGTGGCTTTCAGAGGCTTTCTGCCCATATTTCTCCTATGGAGCATTTGTTGAATTCAAACTGCCTGCCTTTTGGTTGACAGCACAATTCCTTACCTACTAGGTTACTGGAGCTCCCTGTGCTATAATCAAAATCAAAATTAGAAGGTTTATGGTCAAAGCCCTGGTGGCATGGCAGTTAAATGCTCAGTATTAACCAGAAGGACTATGATTCAAATTCACTAGTCGCTCCACTGCAGAAATATGTGGCTGGCTGCTTCTGTAAAGATTTACAGTCTTACAAGGTAGTCTATGTACACTACAGAGTTGGGATGAGTTAGCATTGACCAGATGAAAAGGGTAGGGTTGATAAGGTCAAACTCCATCCAGGCACTAATTAGATAAATATTAAAAACAACTTTCAAGTCAGTTTAACCTTTGCCTATGAGATAAGGGTTTAGATTGGGTCATCTCTAGGGCACCTTCCATGTCTAATGACTGTTTTCAGTATGCCTCTACTAATCTTTTCAGAAATGTTTCCTCCACATTTCCTTTTCTGCCAGTGCAGAGAGTAACAATATGCCATAGATGCCCTCTTAGATATCTTGTCTCACTAATTTTAAATCATGCCTCATGTCCCTAATTTTACTAAAACATCACCTGATCACCTGATCTGTGTTTTCAAGTCTACTACGTGTCACTGGGTGATTATGTAACAATCACTCGGTACACGGTTCAGAGTAGGAGTTCAGAAAGCCATAGAATTGTACAAGGTTGAGATGAGAATAAAGATAATAATGGTACACAGACAGGGGAAAGGTATTTTTGGCTCAGTATGTGAGTCCAAAGGAAAACACTGAGATCAGCCCATGTTAGAAGAAATAATGATCTAGAAGTACTAACCTCATTTCTGTCACCAAGTCCACGTTTTCTGACTGCTAATCCTTCTTCCTGGCTCTCAACTTTTGAATTCCAGTCACCCATTAATGCATCTTGGTTGCATGTTTGATTGATTTCTGACTGCAAAAGTTGGCAAAACTAATCTATTTCTACCAATAAATCATCTAATATCTCATTTCATTGACTATGCAAAGGGATTTGACTGTGAGGATCACAACAAAACTGTGGATAACTTTGAGGAAAATGGGAAACTCAGAATACCTGATTGTGCTTATGCAAAACCTATCCTCAGACCCGGAAGCAGTCCTCAGAAAGAGCAAGGAAACAACACATGGTTCAAAATCAGGAAAGAAATGGGTCAGGGATGTGTCCTATTTCCATACATTTTTAATCTAAATGCAGAACAGATCATTTAGGAGGCTATATTGCTAGCTGAAACTGAGGAGGACTGGAGGCACTGTCAAGGACTGTAGTCTTCAATATGGATTGAAGCTCAACATCAAGAAGACAAAGATTCTCATCACCGGGCCAATTGGAAGCACAATAATAGATGGAGAAGAGATTGAGGTTGTTAACAATTACAGCTTACTCCGCAATCAACACTCTTGGCACCAGCAGTCAGAAATCAAAAGATGAATTGCATTGGGAAAATCTGCTGTCAAGAACCTGTCCAGAGTGCTGAAGAGCAATGATTCAGTCTAGAGACCAAGGTGTGCCGGATCCAGGCCATAATTTTTGCAATTGCTTGCTATGCATCAGGCAGCTGGACAATGACCAAGGATGACAGAAGAAAAAGTGATGACTTCACAATATGGTGCTGGAGAAGAGTCTTGAACATACCATGGACTACTAAGAAAACCTTGGAGAGGGTGAAACTAAGTGTCTTCTTGGAGGCTAGGATTTTGAAGCTCCATATCACATACTTGGGACATGTGGCCAGGAGGGACCAGTCCTTCAATAAGGACATCATGCAAAGAAGGGTAGAGGGGCAGCTCTTAATCAGAAAAGGAAGACTCCAGATGAGAGGAATTGATACAGTAACTGAGGCAACAGTGGTAGGTGTGTCAGAATCAGTGAGACTGGTTTAGGATAAGGTAGGCTTCAAAGCTGTTGTACATAGGGTCACTATGAGTTGCAGGCAACTCGATGGCACATAAAAGCAACAGCAAATGCTAATACAAAAGACTACAAGGAATCCAAGACCTAGAATATAACAGTACTTGGGAGCAAGACACAACCCTCTGAAATAGAGGTTACTGTCTAGGGAAGACAACAGCCCTAAACCCTGCTCTATTCTGTGTCAATCTTATTGTCTCTGACACATCCACTCCATTACCCCAGTCACTGAATCAATCTATCTCATCAAGCGCCTTTCTCTCTTGTGCTGTCCCTCCACCCTCCCAAACATGATGTCCCTCTCCAAGGACTCATCCCTTCTTACAACATATCCAAAGAATATCAGATGATGCTTCAGAATCCTTGTCTTCAAGGAGCAGCCTGGTTTCACCCTCTCTAGGATGAACCTGTTTGTTCTCCTAGTAGTCCATAGTATATTCAATACCTTCTCCAGCACCACAGCTCAAAGGCATTCATCAATTCTCCTTCTATTAACTCTAGTCATTGTTTAGCTTTCTGATGCATAGCAAATAAATGCAAAGATTATGGCCTGTATCAGACACACCTTAGTCTCCAGAATGACATTGTTGCTCCCCAGTACGTTGGAGAGGTCTCTGACAGCAGACTTTGCTAATGCAATTCATCTTTTAATTTCCTGGCTGCTTGTACCAAGAGTGTTGATTGTAGAGCCAAGCAAATTGAAGCAGTTAACAATCTCAATCTCTTCACCATCTATCAGGATGCTGTCAATTGGCCCAGTGGTGAGAATCTTAGTTTTCTTAATGTTGAGTTTCAAGCCATATTGAAGCTGCAGTCCTTGACCTTCTGCAGCAAAGCACTTTAAGTCCTCCTCAGTTTCAGCAAGCAGGGTTATATCATCTGTATAGCTCAGATTGTTGATGAGTCTTCCTCCAATCCTGATGCCACATTTCTTCTCATAGAGCCCAGATAATCTGTTCTGCATATAGATTGAAAATATATGGAGATATATATATATCCTTGATGCACACTCTTTCCAATTTTGACTCATGCAGTGTTTCCTTGCTCTCGTCTGATGACTGCCTCCTAGTCCAAGTATAGGTTTCATGTTAGCACAATCAAGTGTTCTGGGATTCCCATTCTTCTTAGAGTTAGCCACAGCTTGTTGTGATCCACACAGTCAAATGCCTTTGCATAGTCAGTGAAACCCAGATAGACATTTCTCTGGTATTCTCTGCTTTCAGCCAAGATACATATGACATTAGTTATAATATACCTAGTGCCACGGCCTCTTCTAAATCGAGCCTGCACTTCTGGCAGTTCTCTGTTGCTGTGCTGTGCCAGTCATTTTTGGGTAATCTTCAGCAGAATCTTGCTTCCATGTAATATCAATGATACTGTTTGATAATTTTCACACTCTGTCAGATCACCTTTCTTTGGTATGGGAACAAATATAGATCTCTTCCAATCAGTTGGCCAGGTGATTGTCCTCCAGATCTCTTGGCACAACTTGGTGAGCACTTCCAAGGCAGCATCTGTTTGTTGAATATGTCAATTGGCATGCCATCAATTCCTGGGGCCTTGTTTTTTGCCAATTCTTTCAGAGCAGCCTGAACTTCCTCCTTCATCACCACAGGCTCTTGCTCATAGGTTGTTTCATGAAATTCCTCTGTGTCAGCCAATTCCTTCTGGTACAGTGACTATGTATACTCCTTACATCTTCTTTTAATGCTTCCTAGATCATTCAATATTCTGCACAAAGCATCCTTAAGTATTGGGAGCTCTGGTGGCCTAGTGGCAAGGAGTTGCAACTACAGTCCCAGAGGCGCACAGTTCGAATCCACCAGATGCTTTGCCGGGGAAGGAGGGACAATCTCCTCCTGTACCAGTCAGATCTGATTTGACGGTACACTCACACAAAAATAATAAAGAAAAAAAAAGCATCCTTAAGTATTTCAGCTCAAGGCTTGACTTTGTTCTTCAGTTTCTTCAGCTTAAGAAATGCTGAGTTATTCCGGCCCTTTTGATTTTCTAACTCTAGCTCCTTACACATTTCATTGTAACACTTTACTTCGTCTCCCTGAGCTGCCTTCTGGAATCTGTTCAGTTCCTTAATGTCTTGATTTCTTCCCTTTGCTTTGGCTTTTCAGCACTCTAGTGCAATATTCAGAGTAGCAGTGTAAATCCTAAGCATTAGAGAAGCCATTTTGTATGTTAGCATCAGAGAAGTCATTTTGTTCTGATAGCCATTTCTTAAAAAAATGTATGCTTCAACAATTTTGGCAATAATATATATTGCTAAGGTCTATGTTTCCCTGTACATGCTGATCCATCTTGGTTCTTACTTGACGATATCCAGTACCAGGCCCAGCTCCCGGGCACTCATGAAAATTCATAAACATTAACAACTCCTGAATGGAAAGAAATCTCAACTGCCAACCTCAATAAACTTTGTGTAACCTAAACCCAATCTTTGGTTCATTTGGGATCAGAATGGTTTGGGCAATAGCTGACATTCTTGACCTGAGCATAATAAAAGGTTTGTTAATCTCCAATATTGGCTGTTTAAATACCACATTTTCTGTCATATCACCACCACCAGACACAGATAAGAAATAATGTGCAATTCACTAGCAAAGTCTTTTCACTTTAGAGCCTGATACTCTATCCTCTCTCAGGGGTGCACTCCAGTCTCCCTCCACTGCCAACACTGATACACAGCTTGAAACCAGTAGAAATGTTAAAGGTTTCCTCCTGTATAGGGTCAAACTAAGTTTCTCTTTGAAGGCTAGGATTTTGAAGCTCTGTCTCACATACTTTGGGCACATGGCCAGGAAGGACCAGTCCTTGGAGAAGGACATCATGCTTGGAAGCAAGGAGGGACAGGGCAAGAGAGGAAGGACCCTCACATGCGGTGGATTGATACTTTCACTGCGGCAATGGAGGTGGGTGTGTCAGAGTCAGTGAGACAGGCTCTGGACAGGGATGGGTTCAGAGCTACCCAGGGTTGTTATCAGTCGCAGGTGATTGGACAGCACATACCAACGAAACCACCATTCAAGTCCATTTTCTTGATTCAGCATTCACTTAGTCGGTGCAACCCACTGGTTGCTTTCTAGTGTTCTTGCAGATTGAGATCGCCCATTTCAGGTTGTTTTCCTTGGTGATCGTGTAGCATGAAAATAATTACGTGTCCTTCTTTTAGTAGTTATCTCTCCCTTAATTTTGATGACATCATCTCTTTTGACTTTTCTTCCACTTCTCTAACTGCTTTTCCTCATTAATTTTTCTAGTTACCTCATCCTCTCTACTAAATGGTGATAATCTTCTGAATTTTATCTATGCCCTCTTTACACAGGAAGCATAATCAATAAAGCTATTCGACATTTAACATCAAACAACCTAGGATATGCCTTCCAAGTGAACTTTGTAATAAATTATCATGTCCTCATCTTGTGCAGGGACTTATCCAATATATATTTCCTATGATTGTGCGCTCGCTCTCTCTCTCCCTCCCCCAACCCCCATGTGTAATTATCAGAAAAGTAGTGACTTAAAATAATCCAAATCTTATCTTCTTATAGTTCTGGAGACCAAAGGTCCAAAATGGACTCCAATAAGCCAATAATAAAAGTTCCAGCAATGTGATACTCTCTCCATAGAATGTATTTCCTGCCTTTTTCAGCCTTTAAAGCAACACTGCTGGGCTTATGACCTCTTCTCTTACCTTCAAAGTCAGAGCATTGCTTCTGCTTTAGAAGCCTCCTGTCTCTGTAGCCAAATGTATCTCTCTTTATTGGAGGTCTCATGGTGTAGTCAGTTGGGAGTTGCACTGCTAACTCAAAGGCTACATCTCTCATGAGGTTTGAATCCACCAGGGGTTCAAATCCACTAGCAGCTCTGAAGGAAAAAGATGGACGATCTTCTCCCAAGGGATTTACAACTTCCGAAAGCCTGCTGGAGTGCCAGTTCTAAGGTAGTTCTGACTTGACAGCAATGAGGGAGTTTTGATGTGATTACATTTAGGGTCCACATAGATAATTCATGCCAATCTCCCAATCTTGAGATGCTTTATTTATCACATCTTAAAAGTCCTTTTTGTCATTTAAAGTAACATTCATAGGCTCTGTAGTTTAAACATTATTCAGATCATCACAAGGTTCATAACTGATTTCTTCCTTTCCTTTAGCTATGAGTTTTCTCTCTCTGGTCTATCTAATAATCAGCAGGAAGACCTGAAAATGTACTGCCCCCAAAAATCAGTCATTGAAAATCCTATGATGCAGCACAATTCAACCCTGACATCCATGTGCCACAATGAGTGAGGATCAACTCATAGTTGATAGCAAATTCATGTTTCTCTTCCTAATAAAGTACTTACCACATACAAGATAGATATTGGGTGCCATACTATCCATGACCCCTGTACTGGACAGGATTTACAGATATATCCAAAACAGATCATCCAGGACGGGACGCTGGGCTGTACGAGGAGAAATATGGCATCAGGATTGGAGGAAGATTCATCAACAACCTGCATTATGCAGAGGACACAACCCTGCTTGCTGAAACTGAAGAGGACCTGAAGAGCTTGCTGCAGAAGGTCAATTACTGCAACCTTCAATATGGATTGAAGCTCAACATCAAGAAAAAAAAGATTCTCACCACTGGGCCAAGTGGCAGCATCATTATGGATGGTGAAGAAATTAAGATTGTTAACAGTTTTAGTTTGCTTGGCTCCATAATCAACACTCTTGGTACCAGCAGCCAGGAAATCAGGAGATGAATTGCCTTGGGAAAGTCAGTTGTCAGGGACCTCTCCAGAGTACTGAAAAGCAACGATGTCAGGCTGGAGATTAAGGTGTACCTGATCCAGTCCATAGACTTTACAATTGTGTGCTGTGCGTCAGAGAGCTGGACAGTGACAAGGGATGATAGAAAGAGAATTGATGCCTTTGAGCTGTGATGCTGGAGAAAAGTATTGAATATACCATTGACTGCTAGGAGAACAAACAGGTTTGTCCTGGAGTGGGTGAAGCTGGGGTGCTGCTCCTTGGAGGCAAGGATTCTGAAGCTTTGTCTGACATACTTTGGACATGTTGCAAGGAGGGACCAGTCCTTGGATAGGGACATCATGTTTGGGAAAGCGGACAGACAGCACAAGAGAGTAAGACCCTCAATAAGATGGATAAATTCAGTGATTGGGGTAATGGAAGTAGGTGTCCCAGAGGCAGTGAGGTTGGCATAGGATAGAGCAAGGTTAGGGCTCTTGTACATAGGGTTGCTATGAGTCATGAGTGATTTGATAACACAAAACAACTATAAAAAATAAATCTTCAAATGTTAATTCAGCAAGAGTATTTCTCAGTTATATCACAGTCGGTTATTTGTCAAGCATATTTTCTTGATAGGCTTCATGCAAGATCCAAATTTCTTTTATCTTATTCTGCTATCACTGGACTAATAGGTGACATCGTGATATATAGATAAAGACTGAAGTTGCCAACAATTTCATCTTATATGGAGCTACATCAACGCCCTTCACAGCAGCAGTCAAGAAATCAAAAGATAGTTGCATTGGGGAAATCTGTTGTCAAGATCCTCTCCAAAGCACTAAAGAGTAAAGATATCATTTGAAAGACTAATGTGTATCTGATCCAAGCAATGATCTTTCCAATTGTTTCCTGTGCATGTTAAAGTTGGACAATGAATAAGGATGACAGAAGAATTGTTGTCTTCAAAGTATGAGGTTAACTAAGAGTATCGAATATGCTATGCACTACAGCAAAGATTCTCACCACTGTGTCAATTGGTAGCATCATGATAGATGATGAAGAGACTGAGATTGTTAATAGCTTCCGTTTGCTTGGCTCCAAAATCAACACTCTTGGTACAAGCAGCCAGGAAATTAAAAGACTTATTTCATTGGGAAAGTCTGCTGTCAGAGACCTCTACAAAGTACTGAAGAGCAACGATGTCAGTCTGTAGACTAAGGTGTACCTGGTCCAGACTATGGTCTTTGCAATTCCTTGCTATGCATCAAAAATCTGGACAATGACTAGCGCTGATAGAAGGAGATGATCAGTCCTTGGGAAGGGACGTCATGTTTGGCAGGGTGGAGAGAGAGTGCAAGAAAAGAAGATCCGTGATGAGATGGATTGATCCAATTACTGGGGTAATGAGGGTAGGTGTGTCAGAGACAATAAGATTGACACAGGCTAGAGCAGGGTTTAGGACTGTTGTACATAGTGTCGCTATGAGTTGCAGGCAACTCAATGGCACATAACAACAACAACATGGACTACAGATGAATAAACAAATATATCTTGAAGGAAGTGCAACTAGAGGGTTCCTTTGAGGATGGTGAAACTTCATCTCACTTACTTTGGATATATTTTCAGGAGGAACTAGTTCCTGGAGAGAGACATCATGCTTGGAAAGGAAGAGGGTCAGCAAAAGAGAAGACCCTCAATGAAATGGACTGATACAATGACAACCACAATGGACTTGAGTATGACAGAGATTATGACGATGACTCACGATAGGGCAAGGTTTGTTGTTCATAGAGTCACTATGAGTCATAGCCAGTTCAATAGCACCTGACAATAACAACAACATAAAAGAAGCTACCATAGTTCCCTTTTTGGAATCCAAACTTTCACTGAGATAGGATGAAACCCCAAAATATTGCTCAAAGGTCATCTTTAAACCTTAAACCAAAAGTACTCCTGAAGTCTTTTTCAAATCAAACAATACTAAAAACTCATTGCTGTTGAGTCAGAACCAAATGCTAGTTTGACGTGATTAGTAAACATGTCTACCTTGAGTACTATGCTCTTTTAAGAACTATCTATATGGGATCAAATTGGCAACAGCTACTCAAAGAGTACATAAGACTGAACCAGGGAAAAGAGAAGGGGGGAAAAAAAGAGTACAGAAGAAATTCAGAGAGCAATTGTTTGTTTATTTTATTGAGGGGGGATTAATTTGGAAAGGAAAGTTAGAACCACTACACACTGCACAATTTGAAGATTATGATCAATGTCACTAAACTGTCCAAGGAGAAATTGTTAAATTGGTGTATATTCTGTTATGTATAGTTTCAACAAAACAAAAATAATTCCTTTTTTTTTAAAAAGTGGCCCGTAAAGGAAAATATTTGTTGAATGAATATAGGCACAATACAGAACTCAAAGTAAAATTAGGAATAGCAAAGTTGAGCAGGGTGGCAAGTAATAAATGTTGGAGAGGATGTGGTGAGATAAGAACACTTATATATTGTTGGTGGGACTGTAAAATCGTATAACCACTCTGGAAGGCAGTTTGGTGTTTCCTCAAAAAGCTGAACATAGAAATTTCATATGGCGCAGCTATTCCATTACTTGGAATATACCCTGAGAAGATGAGAACTGAAGTGCAAACAGAGACTTGTATACCAATGTTCATAGCAGTGTTATTCACCATAGCAAGAACATGGAAACAGCTCAAATGTCTAATTACAATCAAATGGTTGGGGAAATTATGGTACATTCACACAATGGAAAACTATGCCACACACAAGAGCAATACTTTTGTAAATTACTACCTAACTGGAGAGCATTATGCTCAGCAAACTAATTCAGTCCCATAAGGACTTACACTGTTTAAGACCATTATTGTAGAACGAGTGTAAGGATCCAAGGGGAGGAGAGGGACAGAGAGGTGAGGATGGGAGGAGGGCTTGGGTTAATCACAGGGTCAAACAATATGATGGATGGAGGGAGTAGCGGGTAAAGGAAATAGGAAAGATCCACCATGAAAAAAATAATGTATTTGAACTTGGGAAGCAAGCAAGTATAAAATAAATTTTCAAAAAATAAAATTAAGAGCACAATTGAATAGTGTTGAGGCTATACTATTCAAAAGGTCCACCTGGGCTGGGGATTTGCAGAAAATCTTCAGTGCATGTCCAAGTACACAGACATACTCCTTAAAAAATCTGATAAAGCTCGGACTGCAGCCAGCACTTTGCAAATCCTCACTTTTATACTCAACCCTCAGACAACACCAATACTCAGGATCCAGCCAAGATATCACTCTCTCCAGAAACATCAACCTGTTTTGTCATCTTTGTACCTTAATTGGAAGTCCCCAGCAATCTGTTTCCACAAGAATATGATCCTGGAGCAAAAGAACAGAGACAAGGTCCTTTCTACAAATTGTCAGAGAGAACAGTGAAGAGAACTGGGGAAACTTCTTGCACAATTCTGTAGACCAAAGAGGGCAGTAGACTTCAAAAGATAAGGCTGCAATGAGAAAACAAGTCTTCTACCCCAGAGAACTTAACTGCAGGATCAGAGATGAAGGAACAGATTTAATTGTCCTCCCACCCCTAGATCCAGCTAACTTCCTTACAAAACCTGAAAGACCATAGGCAGGCTGAGTTGGCTTCCCCCTCCCTATGGCAGTGCTGAATTCCCTAACTGAAGTAAGTCCTCCCTTGAGCTCAGAGATCTATCTGATAAAGATTCAGGCAGAGTGAGCTGTCCCTCCTTCTGGAACAGTGAGCTCCCTTCCCCAAGGTAGGAAGACCAAGGACCTGTTAGAGCCCTTGGCAAGAAAAGATCTGTCAAAGTAATGACACAATCTACACGAATGTACTCAAATTACACAAAACCAAAGCAAGATTTCACCCCCCCAAAAAAAAGCCATCAAATCAGAGAATTATTTTTTAGGAACTCAATAAAACAACAATAATAATAACAACAAAAACTGACCCAAACAAACAAACAAACAGAAATCAATGGCTTTTTTTCTAAAGCCAAAAAGTCTGATGGAACTCTGACACAAAATTCCAAAGAGTAACTTTGTAAGCAAACCAGTGTGTGGGGGGGAGGGGGGTGGAGGACAATGATTGAATATTTTCAATGGGTGAAAGAAAAACGCAAAGAATTGCTGGATTCTACATGCAAAAGCCAAGAGGAACTTAAAAAAACAACTCAAGACAATGCAGATAAAACAAATGGGGTACTATAAACCCTAGAAAAACAAGAAACTGAAATCCAGAATATTATTAAGACTAGTACCTCAGAAGCTGTCACCATATTGAAGGGACACATGAGCAAAATTGAAGAAATGGAGCACAGAATCAGTAAAATAGAAGATAGAGCTATCAGCAATGCTTTGCTAGAGCAAAAACCAGAATTACAAAGGAAGGGAAATGAAGAAAGACTAAGAATAATGTAGAACACCATAAAGAGAAAAATATGCACATAGTTAGAATCCTATAACAAGAAGCAGAAAAAAAGTCACTGAAAAATTTGTAGAAAGTTACCACACAACTTTACAAGAATAATGAAGAAAGAGAGAATATACATACAAGAAGCTGAGTGAACTCCATATAGAACAAATACCAAAAAGAAAAACACCAAAGTATATCATAATCAAATTTGTCAGAATTAAAAACAAGGAGAGAATTCTGAAAGCAGTTTCTTGTTGTTGTTATGTGCGGTCGAGTCCTTTGTGACTTATAGCGACCCTATGTACAATAGCCCTAAGTCGTGCTCTATCCTGTGCCAATCTCATTGCCTCTGACACACCCATCCTGATTACCACAGTCACTGAATCAATTCACCTCATAGAGGGTCTTCCCCTCCTGCACAGTCCCTCTATTCTACCCAGCATGAAGTCCCTCTCTAAAGACCTGTCTCTTCTTACAACATGTCCAAAGTATGTCAGACTAAGCCCCAGAATCCTTGCCTCCAAGGAGCGGCCTGGTTTAATCCTCTCTAGGATGAATCTGTTTGTTTTCTTGGCAGTCCATGGTACATTCAACACTCTTCTCCAGGACCACAGCTCAAAGGCGTCAATTCTCCTTCTTCCTCCCTAGTCATTGTCCAGCTCTCTGATGCATAACAAGTGATTGCAAAAACCATGGCCTGTATCAGGCGCACCTTAGTCTCCAGAGACACCGTTGCTCTTGAGTACTTTAGAGCGGTCCCTAACTGCAGATTTTCCCACCACAATACGTTTTTTTATTTCCTGACTACTGGTGCCAAGAGTGTTGACCGTGGAGCCAAGCAAACTGAAGCTGTGAACAATCTCAATCTCTTTGATATCCATCCTGATGCTACCGAATGGTCCAGTGGTGAGAATTTTTGTGTTCTTGACATTGAGCCTCAGTCCATACTGAAGGCTGCAGTCCTTGAC
>NW_006400030.1:3161960-3175110 GCF_000299155.1 Elephantulus edwardii | reverse complement strand
GGATTGATTCAGTGACTGGGATAATCGGGATGGGAGTGTCAGAGACAGTGCAATTGGCATAGGACAGAGTAGAGTTTAGGGCTGTTGTACGGAGGGTCGCTATGAGTCGCAAGCGACTCGACGGCACACAACAACAACAACATATCATGTCCTCAAGCAACAATAGCAAAGTTCAACAGATCAGCAAACAACAAATGCTAGATGCTAGTGAGATCGTGGAGAGATTGGAACTCTTATTCACTGCTGGTGGGAATGTAAAATAGTATAGCCACTATGGAAGGTGGTCTGTCACTTTCTCAAAATGTAGGAAATATAAATACCATTTGACTCAGCAGTTCCACTACTGGGAATATACCCTAAAGAAACCAGAGCCATGACTCAAACAGATGTAAGTTTGGCCATGTTTATTCCTGTGTTATTCACAAAAGCAAAGAGATGGAAGCAACACAAGTGTTCATCAACAAATAAATGGGTAGAAACAGTAAGGTACATACATACAATGGAATATTAAGTAGCCTTAAAAAACAATGAACTTGTAAACATTACATGGTATGGGGGAACTTGAAGGACATTGTTGTTAGATACCATTGAGTTGAATACGACCCACAGTGATCCCTATACACAACAGATCTGAATCCTGTCTTATTCCACACCATCCTTACACTTCTGGCAGTCATTGTGCCAATTCACCTGGTTGAAGGTCTTCATCTACTTTGCCAACCCTCTTTGTTTCTGAGCATCATGTCTTTCTCCAAGGAATAGTCCCTCCTTGCTTTATCCAAAGAGCACTCTGGCTGCACTTTCTTTAAGATATGTATGTTGGTTCTTTCAGAAGTCCATGGGATATTCAGTACTCTTCTCCAACATCACAGCTTAAAGGCATCAGTGCTTCTTCTGTTATCCTTATTCACCGTCCAGCTCTCAGCAATAGTAAAAGATTGGAAACACCATGTCCTGAATCAGACACATCTTAGTCCTCAAACTGACATCATTACTCCTTAGTAATTTGGAAAGGTCCCTTACTGCAGAGTTTCCCAGTGTAATATGTTTCCTCATTTAACTGCTGGTACCACGGGTGTTGATTGTGGATCCAAGTTAGATGAAGTTATTGACAGCTTTAATCTTTTCTCCATCTATTATGATTTTGCCTGTCAGTCCAGTGGTAAGAAATTTTGGAGGACATTATGTTGAATTATCTCAGTTATACAAGTGCAAATACTGCATAACACCACTATTATAAAATAGGATAAAAATGGGGAGTTGAGGAGTGAATGGGGGAAAGTAGATATATAATGAACACTGTAATAGAACAAATGAGGGGAAGAACTGTCCAAACAGAATATATGATTAACCATTATATATGTGACAAAAATCTGGATCAAGAGATGCATTGCAGAGTGGGCTGTGGGATTGTGAGAGAAGAAAAGGTGTAACAATGAATTTTAAAAAAGAAATTAAAAAAGCCTAAATCTAAAACAAAAATAATGCACAGATTATCTTGGAATTATTGCTCTTTTCTAATAATAGCTTAAAAGCTTAGTTGAATTTGGCTCTTCTGTATTGTAGTGAAACTTCTTGCCACTAGAACAAGTATGAAGGAAATGGGAAAGATGTGGTGTGAAAAACAATGTATACAAACTTTGGTAATAAACCAATAGAAAATAAAATTTTATTAAAAGGTTAGTTGAATTTGTATATTAATTTACAGATATTAAATTACAGCTCAGTGAAGAAATTCACTCACCTGTAAATTGCAAAGTAGATCAAACAGAAAATTTGAGTCAATATTTAAAACATTCAAAAGTAATTATTTTTTCTTTTTCACAATTGTGACTCCAGATAGGATCTAAAGAGGAGCACTTCAATCTCCTCTCTGAGTTTATGGAGACTTACTTTACCCTCTGTGTTAGCCTCTTAAAGTATTACAGCAGCCTTAAAAGGGCACCAAAAAATGGTGTCAGAAGTAAATTTTAAGCAAAAGAAAATCAGAGTTCACATCTTTCACAGAAATGAGCTCAAAACTAAATGAACCATACAATTGGAACAGTACATCAGCAGAGAACTATCAGAAATACAAGCTAGGTTTAGAAGATGCTATAGCACTAGGGTCATCATAGCCAATCTCAGATGGATCTTGGCTGAGAGCAAAGAGTATCAGAAGAATGTCTATCTGTGTTTGATTGGCTCTGCAAAGGCGGATCACAACAAACTGTGGCCAACTTCGAAAATAATTGGAATTCAAGGAGACCTGATTGTGCTCATGGGAGATCTATACATGGACTAGGAAGCAGTCGTCAGAACAGAGCAAGGAAACAATGCATAGTTCAAAATCAGGAAAGGAGTACATCAAGGATGCGTCTCGTCTCCAAACCTTTTCAATCTATATACGAAACAGACCTTTCAGGTGGCTGGGCTTTATGAGGAGGAATGTGGCATCAGTATTTGAGGAAGAGTCTTCAACAACCTACATTATGCTGATGATACAACCTTGTTTGGTGAAAATAACGAGGACCTGAAGCATTTGCTGCAGACATAACAAAGATTCTCACTACTGGGCCAATTCACAGCACCATAATAGAAGGAGTAGAAATTGAGATTGTTAGTAGTTGCAGCTTGCTTGGTTCCACACTCAATACTCTTGGCACCAACACTCCGGAAATCAAAAGATGAATTGCATTGAGAAAATCTTCTGTCAGGGACCTCTCCAGAGTGCTAAAGAGCAATGATGTTAGTATGGAGACTAAGGTACATCTGATCCAGGTCATTGTCTTTTGTAATTACTTGCTGTATAACAGAGAGCTGGACAATGACTAAGGATGATGAAAGAAGGACTGATGCCTTCAAATTGTGGTGCTGGAGAAGAGTGTTGAATATTCCATGAACTGTCAAGACAACAAACATATTTGTCCTGGAGAGGGTGAAATCAAGTTGCTCCTTAGAGGTGAAAAGTTTGAAGCTCCATTTCATATACTCTGAGTATGTTCCCAGAAGGGATCAGTTCTTGGAGAAGGACATCATGCTTGGAAGAGTGGAGGGACAGCACAAAATGGGAAGGCCCTGGATGAAATGGATTGACACAGTAACTGGAATAATGGGGTTAGGTGTGTCAGAGACAGTGAGACTGGCTCAGGATAGGGCAAGGTTCAGAGCTATTATGCTGAGTCACTATAAGTCACAGGCAACTGGAGGGCACATATCAATAATGACAACAACTGATAGGGAGATACAATACAGTATCTAGAAGATAGGATAGTTAGGTGACCTTGGGTTTTGCAATGACTGTTAATATATGTCAAAAGTATGGTTCATGAAGGAAAAAAGTGATGTTAGATCTATTAAAATTAAAAACATAAGCTCTGTAAAATACATGCTCAGAGAATGAAAAAAGCACATGGTCAACTGGAACGAAATAATTACAAAATGTGTACCTGACCATTATTGTAAAAATAGAAGGATAACTAGTAAAAAACATGTATGGGAACTAGAAGGATAACTAGTAAAACATGTATGGGAACTCAAGGGGGAAGGATGGGTAGGGGCAAAATCACAGGGTTGCATAGTTTTGTGGGTGGAGAGAGGGAAATGAAATGGGAAGGATCTGGGCGAAAAGACAGGGTAACGATAGGCAAGGTCCAATGGTGATTAATTTTAGAAAACATAATGCATGAGAATAATTGTATGAAACACAATGTGAATGAAGAATAATGTGAAACACAATGTATATGAACTTTATAAGCAAACCAATAAAAAATGTATATCTGAAAGATTTGTGTAAAAACAACAACATATGCTTAAAATACAACAATAACAACCAAATTACAAAAGATATAAATAGATGTTTATATATAAAAATATCTAACAAAGATATATCAAAGAATAATCTAGCAAGACCAAAGCCAAACAGATTGTCAAGTCCATTTTGACTCATAATTATCCTGTAGCACTTAGCAGAACTGCTGCATAGGGTATCCAAGACTATAAATTTTTACAGAAGCAGATTACTCTGTGTTTCTCCCACTGAGTGGCTGGGATGTTCAAACCACCAACCTTTCATTAGCAGCAACATGACAAATCTCCAGACAGGTAGAAGCCCAACTGTTTAACTTATTTCAGGCCTTGCTGACAGCTCCTGGGTATACAGCAGGTATGGAGCAGGAAGGAAGGAAGGATTTTCCATCCATTTCTGCCATCTTCATTTAGTTGAAGCCCCAACTGTGGAAGTAGAGTCCCTTAAAGAATGTATATAAATGGCAGATTGAAACAAAAATGAAATCAAACTACACAATTATTCTCCCTCTCATTTCTGTCATGTTGGAAACAATTCATAGATGAGCCTCCATTGGGTTTCTGAGGCTGTAGGTACATACTATGCTGTACTAAAACCAAATAAAGAGTTTATGAAAATCTGCATATCATGGATGTATCTGGGGGACATAACACTGAGTAAAATAACTTAGCCACAAAAAGGGCTATTGTACCATAACACTGCTATTATGAAAAACTAAGGACACAATCATTGTTGGATAGTTACCAGAGATGAGAAGGGACAGGGGAGTAAAAATTAATAAATAGATAAGTTTGGTTAAGGGAAAAGAAATAAATAATAAAGTGTTGATGAAAACATTGATTATATTAATCTATTTTAATCAGTATTTTTAAAAATATATGAGAGATCAGATTTAGCTGTAATTTACAATGTCATAAAACAGAATGTATATAAATGAGCAAGTGATAAAACTCTACGATTTGTAAACTTTAACTCAAAGAAGAAAAAATATTAAAAGATCCATCCTAATGGCTCTAGCACTCCACAGAACCACGCTGGCCAGAAAGATTCATCCTAAAGTACAACATGATTATTGATTGGATAATATCTGTATGTATACAAAGTATACCTGTTAATATGACTTTTATTCAAACAAGTTGCCATCCCGCGGTCACTTGTGGTTGCTGTGAGGCTGAACACTGTGACACGGATGTGTCAAATGCGTTAATGGTTGGCTACACTGCGGACTGAGAGTGGGGTGGAGCTCCCCAATTGAAAAAGTGTGGAAGGAGGAGTGGCGTCCACTTCCATAATAGCTTGCCTCCGGAAACCCTATGAACCTGGAGAGAGGATGAAAGGCACCCAAGCGTCAAGGACTCTCCGTCATAGCGTCGCTATGAGTCGCCTGCGACTCAATGGCACTTAACAACAACAACAACATATATCAATCACTAAAGCCAGAGATGAAGAAATTTAGGATTTATACCAATTTCTCCAGTCTGAAATTGATCAAGCATGCAATCAAGATACATTAATATTAATATTGAAATGCAAAGTTGGGAACAAGTGGTCGCTTGAAAATATAGTCTTGGTAACAAAAATAAGACCAGAGATTGCATGATAGAATTCTGTACAACTTGTGCCTTAGTGGTAAGAATCTGCTTTGCAATCTGGAAAGCATGTGGTTCGAATCCACAAGCTGCTCCATGGGAGAAGGATGGGCAATCTCCTCCCGTGTGATTAACTGCCTCTGAAAATCCATTTGAGGGTCAGCTATGGGTTGGTTCCAACTCGATGGTGCTTAACAACAACGACTTGCTTATTGCAAATACTTTAAAAAAAGGCAATTATACACGTGAACATCTTCTGATACACAAGGAATCAAATCTACTACTACATTTACAGAAAGAAAGGGAAGAAATTCAATATCATTAGTTAGAACAAAGCCAAATGTGAATCAGACTATCAAATGCTTATATGTAAGTTGCAATAAAAGCTGAATAAAATTAAGACAAGTTCATGAAAGCCAAAATACATTGTTAAGTATGTACCACCTGAGTTTAGAGAATAGATTTAATACATTGACCACTGATGACTAAAAGGCAGACTAAAACAAATCTACCAGAGTTGTGGGGTAACATCAAGTGTATAATATATATAAGAAAGATCATTAAAATGTAAAAAACAAAAGTTTAAAAAGAAAGTTCATTAAATGTAAAAGAAAGAAATGTCAGAAGATGTTCAGAAACTTGCTTTAGAAGCTGCAGTGATTGGGAGAAATTATGGAGTAATACAGCTGGACAGAAGAATTCCAAGACTGACTCCAGAAGGCAAAGCAAAGTGTTATAATAAAATACATGCAAAGACCTGGAGTTGGGGGGGGACGGGAAAAAGAAGACCATGCTTGTTGTTTCTCAAGCTGGCAGAAAAACAAATTCAAGCCTTGAGTTACACTACCAAAAAATTTTAACTGAATGATGCTGGAGGAATCAAAACAAGTAAGAAGGAATAAAAAATGCCATTCTACCAAAATAACTGGTTGATGTACAGTCTTTTAAAAAGTAGACTATAATCAAGAAGAAATGGTACTGAAGGAATTCCAAGCTGCACAAGAAGGCATTAACAAAAAAGAAGGCTCAAAGAAATGACAGAATAGTTACGGAAATATTTTGGTAATCCTATACAGCTCTGAATGTGTTTACTCATTTCTGTAAAGACACTTGGAAGACTGCTATTTGGCCATCCAAAAGAAGAGATCTACATTTGTGCTATGCCAAACAAAGATAATCTAAGGGAATGTAGAAATTATAGAATACCATTAACAAAACATGCAAGCAGAATCATGCTGCATATAATTCAAGCAATAGTTGTAGCAGTATATTGACAGGGAACTGCTAGATCAAGCTACATTCAGAACAGAATGTGGAACATGTGATCATCGCTGCTGACATCAGAGTATTTGCTGAAAGTAGAGAACACCAGAAAGATGAATGTCTATTTTTTTGCTACATAATGGCATTCAATTATGTGTATCTAACAAATGATGAAAAACATTTCAAAGAATGGCAATTCCAGAATGATTGCTTGTGCTCATGAAGAAAATGTATATAGATTAAGAAGCACTCATTTTAACAGAACAAGGGGAACAACTTAAAAATAAGAAAGGTGTGTGCCATAATCAAATCATTTTAGTATATTTATTCAATCCATATACTGTGCAAGTAATCTGAGAAGCTGAAGTACGTAAGAAGAACATGGCATCAGAATTGGAGCAAGACCCATTAACAGCACACAATATAAGATGACACCATTAAGGTGGTAAAAAAGGAAGAAGACCTGAAATACTTTCTAATGAAGCTGAAAGACTGTCAACATAAGAAAAATAAAATATATACTACAAATGAATGAATAAACTTCATCATGGTAAATAGATAAAGGATTGAAGTTATCTAAAAAAAAATTGAAGTTATCGAGAATTTTCATTTTATTTTTATCCACAACCACTCACCATGGAACCAGGAGAGAGATAAATCAAATAATGTATTGGCATTGGACAAATCTACTTATTGTAAAGGAATTTTAAAAGTACTAAAGAGCAAGAATAATACTTTGAGAATGAAAACATGCTTAACCCAAGCCATGTTTTTTTTTCTAAGCCTGTGAAATATGGACAATGAATAAGGAAGACTGAAAAAAAATTATGCCCTTGTATTGCTGTGCTGACCAAAAATATTGAATATACCATGGGCTATCAACAAAAGCACAAACAAATAAAGCAAGCAACCTGTCTTGGAAGAAGTATAGTAGAACGTTTCTTAGAAACTCATGTAATGAGACTTGCTTTCATATCCTTTGGGCATTTGTGTGGGCCAGTCTTGGAAGAAAAAAAAATCATGCTTGAGGACAGTGCAGAATTGGAATTTGTTTTGTTATTCGTGGAATGTTTAAGAATCAGAACCAACTCGACAGTACCTGAGAAAAGCAACACACGGAAAGAAATCAATCTGAAACAGGTGTGTACTATGTGATTCCAATATATGACATTTAGGAAGCAGCAAATGAAAAGAGTGAGAAGTATTTTTCATAACTTGTAAAACAGATTCAGAGCACCACAACAAGATAAAGGTAAATAATCCAATTAGAAAAAATGAGCACAGGATATGAACAGACACTTCACCAAAGAAGACATTCAGATGGCTAACAAGCACATGAAGAAGTGTTCAAAATCCCTAGCTCTAAGAGAGATGCAAATCAAAACAATTATAAGATATCATCTCACCTCAGTCAGAATAGCAAAATTTAACAGAACAGCAAACAACAAATGCTGGTGAGGTTGTGGAGAAACTGGAACCCTTATTCACTGTTGGTGGGAGTGTAAAATGGTGCAACCACTGTGGAAGGCTGTATGGTGCTTTCTCAAAAAGTTGCAAATACCATTTGATCCAGCAATTCAACTACTGGGAATATACCCCAAAGAGACCATAACTGACATCCAAGCAGACATATGCACACTCATGTTTATTGCAGCTTTGTTTACAATAGCAAGGAGTTGGAAACAACCTGAGTGCCCATGAACAAATGAATGGATAGAGAAGCTATGGTATATTCACACAATAGAATACTATGCTGCATTGAAAAACAAGGAGCTCATGCAATATTATTCAAAATGGAGGACATTATGCTGAGTGAAGTGTCTCAGTCACAAAAGGACAAATACTGCATGGTGCCACTGTTGTAAAACAGGACTGACCTTGGGGTTGGGGAGAGACTGAGAAAGATGGGTTCAATAATGTATACTGCATTGAAACAGATGAGGGAGAAAACTGTTTAAAAGGGATATGTGATTAGGTATTTTTGTCATGACAGGAGTCTAGAGTGAAGGTTACATGGTAGAGTGGACCTGGGGGAGGGTTTGTAAAACAACGAAAGAATTTTTCTTTTACTTTTCCAAGAGGGTAGTGTACTAGGGGAGAGGGTTGGGAGGGGAAAAAAGTGCAACAATTAATGAATGGAAATCCAAAGTCTCTGTGGGGGTCTATTCTATATGGTGTTTACTCAGCTTCCTGAATATATATTCTCTCATTCTTCATTATGCCTGGAAAGTGTTCTTTTAGTAATTCTCCCACAGCTTTCTCCATGCCTACACCTGCTTCTTTCTGTTCTGGGATTCCAATTATGTGTATATTATTTCTCTTGATGGTACCCCACATTATTCTTTGGCTTTCTTCTTTTTCCTTCCTTTTTGATTCCAGCAGATCAGTGGAGACAATTCTATCCTCTATGTCACTGGTTCTGTGTTCCATCTCTTCAACTCTGTTCATATGTCCCTCCAACGTGATGACAGCATCTGAAACATTGGTCCTCATATTCCGGATATTGGTTTTTTTGTTTTTCAGAGCCTCTAATGTCTCATTTGTTTTATCAGCATTGCCTTTGATTGTTTTTTTAAGTTCCTCTTGGTTTTTGCTTGTAGAATCCTGCAATTCTTTGAGTTTGGCTTTTACACATTGAAAATATGCAATATTGTTCTTCTGATTTCTGTGTCAGAAAGTTCCATCAGATTTTCTGGCTTCAGGAAATCCATTGATACTGTGTCACTTGGAGGGATGACATCTTGTTTTGGGTTTGTGTAGGGTGTGAGATACTCTGCTTCTTCTGTTGATATTGCTGTTTCTCATGCCTGAGGCCCTAACAGGCTTTTGGTCTGAAAACTTTGTCACAGGAAGTCACTACTTCAGGGGAGGGCAGGGTAGCTATCCAGCCTGAGTTACTTTCTTAGCTTTTGACTCAAGGGAAGACTTGCTCCAGTTGGGGAGAGATATGGCCTGTGAGTTAGCAGTCTTCTCTGTCTGACAACTGCTGCAGCTAGGCTAGGCAGGTCTAAGGTGCCCAGCCAGGGCTAAAGGCAGCTCAAGCTCTGGAAAGGGAGAGCAAATGAGATCATCTGTGATATTGAGGTCTCTGGCACAGTTCAGATTGTTCTCCAGATGACAGGGTATCCAGATGGTGGGTCTGGGCTTCAATGTGGCAGGTGAGAGAGTCCTGGCAGCAGGGCTGTGGGGGTAGGTCCTTCACGTGGTGGGGTTTGGGTGTCCAGGAAGCTGGTGGCAGCATCCAGACAGTGGGGCCAGTTCCTCCAGGCAGTGGGTTCAGAGGGTCTAGGTGGCAGGCCTAGGGCCACCAGGTAGAGGGGCCAAGACCTCCACGCTGTGGGGCCAGGGACCTCCAGGGAGTGGGGCCTCAATCTAGTGTTCCAGATAGGAGAGCGGTCCAGGCCAAACTAAGAACTTTTAAAATATAGGAACTGGAACAGATCCATGGCTGCTGACATGTTGCTGATGACATCTGCGGTGGTCAGCATGGCCTTCCCAGGCACAATTATCATCATTTCCATCAAGTGATTGGATAAGACTATGCAAATGAAGTGCTTATAGCCCACCAACAGAACTGGATAGATAGCTTGCTAATAATGTACAGAAGTTGCATGCAACCTTGTGTGAGCGGGACCATGCGAATTAAGCACAGAACTCTGAGAGGATTCATTAGTTTTATCATTCTGGTAGGCTTATAAGAATCAGTTCCAAAGCAGAGAGGGAACTTCACAACCACTAATTAACAAGAGCCCAAAGTCACTGTAAAGAGATCTTATATAGTGGATTTGACCAATACACTGATTTCTTGACTGCTACTTTCATAGGAAGTGGTAGTATTGTTTGTTACATGTGGGACTACTAACTGCAAGGTTGTATGCTTGAATCACAAATCATTTTCTGGGAGGAAGATAAGGCAGTCTGTTACTATTAAGATTTACAGCCTCGGAAATCTAATTGAGAGTCACCAATTATTGATTGTGGATCAAGTACAATAATAAAACCCTGAACAACTGCAATCTTTCTTCATCTATTTTGATGATGCTTATTGATCCAATTGTGAGAATTATTTTTCTTATTTTGAAGTGCAATCTGTACAGTAGTCTTTGCTGTTAATCCAAGTGCTTCAGACCAGCTTCACTTTTAGCAAGCAAGTTTGTATCAACTGCATGTCACCAGAAGCTAAGGAGTCTTCAGACTGAAAAAAGACATCATGCATAGAAAAGAGGAAAGTCAGTGAAAAACAGGAATACTTTCAAAAAAGATTGACACTGTGGTCATAACAATGGGCTCAAAACAATGAAGATGTTTATGAGGATGGCACAGGACTGGGGCATGTTTTGCTCTACTGTATGATTCAGAACTAACTTAATGGAACATAACAACAACAGAGATCCAAGTTAAAAGATCACAGCTACTTAGGGACCCAGTTTGTTGCATCAATCATCTTAAATATGTGGCATCCAGACTCTTCCCTGGTCATTAGTCATTCTAAGAAACAGGAAGGAAAAAAGAGTGGATGTCCAGGGAAAGTAATTTTCTTTTAAATGAGTTTGAGCAAAATTATCTACTACACCTCCTTTTACATCCCACCAGTGAAAACTTAAGTTATGTGTGCACACAATTGCAAAATAAGTCCGGAAATCAGAATCTAGGCTTCCTCACCCCTACTGCATGAAAACCCTGATGGTATAGTGCTTATTATTTTAGGCTATTAACTAAAATGTCAACAGTTCAAATTTATCAACACCTCCGTGTGAGAAATATGTGCAATCTTTCCCCTTAAAGATTTATAGTCTCAAAAATCCATTGGAGGACTGCCATGATTTGGTACCAACTTGACAACAGTGATTTTGGGTTTGGGTTATTTTGGTATTGGTGTTTTTTTTGTTGTTGTTGTTGTTGTTGTTTTTTAAATTTTTTTCCCCTACTGTAAGACAAAAGAATAGATGTTGTTGTGTTGTTTTTGGTTTTTTTTCAACAGTTAGCAGTTTCTGGTACTCTTCTATCCTCCAAAAATAAGCATCCATCCCCTTCTAGAATACCCTATCTTTCCCCAAAGGAAACAGTTAAAAATCCCATCCAACTACTATATGCAGTAAGATGTCTTCTCTAATGCCTAATCAACAATAGTGCTTAGAAAAAGAATTATTGTATATAAGATGTTCTGTTCTTTCTTGGTTCTTTCACATAAATTTTGGAAATGAGTAGGATCTGAAGCTAAACTTCCTGAAATCTCAAGAGATCTACATTTAGATAACTGCAAAGAAGAAAACACACACACACACACACACACACACACACACACACACACATATTCTCCCAACAAACAACTAAACAGCATATTTTTTTTTTTAATGAGAAAGCAATAGTCAGACAAAGGATAAGCTATCTAATGACAAAAGCTCTCTATCTGGTCATAATCTGTAAGAAATGTAGTCAAATGGAAAATTTCTGGAGCAAAACACCAAGAATCCAGAGGAAAAGTATATAGCAGCTAAGGAAAATATTTTATCACAATATGTTATGTGCATGAACATATAGAAATACGATGTATTATTTACTATATTTTCATACCAAATACCGGTCTAAGTCATTGTTGTCTGAATTAACTCCTAGTTGACTTTACATTGGTTTTCTGAGCCTGTAAATCACACAGGAAGAGAATGCCCATCTTTTCCCTGGAGGAAAGGCTGGTGGATTCAAACTGCCCACCTCTGGGTTCGATCATTCTATCCCCAGCCTCATTTCTGTCAGGTCTAGTTGAGTCCAGACCTAGATCTAGATTAAAAGTGCAGATCTGAACCTTTGCCTTTTTCTATTCATACTAGTGGCACGATCATCAGTGGGTCACTTAATTCTGTCTTTATTTCCCATTTGCAAAATGGAACTAATTGCAGTACTTGTCTCATGGAGTTTCTAAGGGACTTACTTGGATTGATTGTTGGTAAGATTTTTTTTTTAACTATACAAGATAAGCTTGAACATGCAATCAAGATGCATTGATAATAATGGGTGACTGGACTGCAAAAGTTGGGAACAGAGAAGAAGAATCAGTAGTCGGAAAACATGGGCTTGGTGACAGGAATGAAGCTGGAGATAGAATTATTGAATTTTGTAAAATCAATGACTTATTCATTGCAAATACATTTTATAAGAGACACAAACGCAGGTTATACACATGGAATTTACCTGACGGTATGCATAGGAATCAGATCGACTTCATCTGTGGAAGGAACCACTGGAGAAGCTCAATCAATATCAGCTGTGAAAACTAGGCCGGGGGCTGATTGTGGAACAGACCACCAATTACTCATATGCAAGTTCAAGCTGAAGCTGAGGAAAATGAAACCAAATCCACAGGAGCCAAAATGACTTTGATTTCATACCACCTGAATTTCAGAATCATCTCAGGAACACGTTTGAGGCCTTGAACACTAATGAGCGAAGACCAGATGAGTTGTGGGAGGATGTCAAAGGTATCATCCAGGAAGAGTGCAAACGGTCATTACAA
>NW_006400030.1:3116523-3160280 GCF_000299155.1 Elephantulus edwardii | reverse complement strand
GAGCAGGGTTTAGGGCTGTTGTGCATAGGGTCGCTATGAGTCGCAAAGGACTGGACAGCACATAACAACAACAACAACATACAAGATAAGCCTTCAGTAAGTGACAGCCAATAGCCATTTTCTTTTAACAAATTACTTGTCTTAAAGCTAGTAAGCCAAAATGCAGGACTAATATCAATAAGTATCAGCTTGAGCCAGCAAGGTTAACTCAGGGAAAGGCAGGAGATAAAAGAAGAGTTGCATCAGCCTCAAACAAAAGCCTCCTACTATCTGGCACAGCTGTCAAAATAAAACCCTGGGCTAGATGGAGCTAGATTCCAACCTTTTTGCTATTAAGTGTCTGTTGAGAGTGGGAAGTGATCCATAGCTGACCTTCTAGCTGGCAGCTCCAAATCTCAGGAGAAGAGATTTACCATCTCACTCCCACAGAGCAGCTAGTGGATTCGATCTACTACCTTCTCTTGAACCTTCTCTACAAACTCCTTAATCACTAGATCATGAGAGCCCCAGATTCTGGCTTAGTGTGTGAAATCCTATTTTCATTACTTTGGCCTTTTATGGTTGATTGTTTTGTTGGATATTTAAACATTTTAAGTTACTGGTTAAACCTGGATCTTTTTACCTGATGATGTAACTGTGATGATGATATTTTTGTTATTGTGTCGGCTGGAGTCAGGTAGTTTTCAGGATAAAACGTGCAGAGGAGGAGAGACAGTCCATCTTTCTCCCATGCGGCAGCTGGTAGATTCAAAGTATGTTCCTCTGGATTGAAAGAACAACTCCTTACCACTATGCCACCAGAACTCCTCAACTGTGACAGAAAGCATTTTCAAAAGTAGTGCTCTTTCAGGGAGCTCTGGTAACCTAGCGGCAAGAAGCTACACTGCAATCCCAGAGGTATGCAGTTTGAATCCACCAGATGTTCTGCTGGATAAGGAGGGGCAATCTCCTCCTGTACCAGTCAGATCCTATTTGACGGTATACACAAAAAATAATAAAAGAATTTTTTTTTAGAAAAAAAGTAGTGCTCTTTCAACTAAATAGTTAATAATGGAAACATTTACCAAGAGTGAAATACCAAAATCCAATCTGCAAGTGAGTGGTAGAAAAGTGAAAGACTTTCCAGCCGAAAGCCAAGAAGGAAGCCCCTGCCCCTCTCAAAACTGAATCCAAAGCAAAGGCATAAAAGGCCAAGAAGGCAGTCCTGAAGGGCATCCACAGCCAAATAAAAGAAGATCCGCACTCACCCACCTTCCCTGGCCTAAGGATGCTGAGACTCCAAAGGCAGCCCAAATACCCCCGGAAGAGCGGCCCCAGGAGAAACAAGCTTGACCACTATGCCATCATCAAATTTCCTCTGACCGCTGAGTCAGCCATAAAGAAGATAGAAGATAACACACTTGTGTTCATTGTGGATGTCAAGGCCAACAAGCACCAAATTAAGCAAGCTGTAAAGAAGCTCTATGACATTGATGTGGCTAAGGTCAACACTTTGATTAGGCCTGATGGAGAGAAGGCCTATGTTCTACTTGCTCCTGACTATGATGCTTTGGATGTTGCCAACAAAATTGGGATCATCTCAACTGAGCTCAGCTGGCTAATTCTAAATACAATTTTTTTTCACACAAAAAAAAGTGAAAGAGAGGCAGGGATCACTCCCCCCACCCCCCTTCTCGCTTTCCCCATATGCCCTGAAATGTAGGTATTTTCCATTGAAATAACCGAAGCAAGATTTTCCTCTGGGGTTCTTGACAGTATTTGCAGTAGGAGCTGTCACTTTAAGACAAGAACCAGGAAGTTAAAAGTGGATGGGGAAGGGTGAAGAGCGCTGGAGAAAGGGGACTTTGGTCGGTCTACAGAGGGCGTAGTTGAAAGCGCTGGCAAAAACAGCTGCAAAATAGAGATGTAAGATTGATTTTTTTTTTTTTTAAATTCTGTACAGCACAGGTTCAGCCCACCTTTTATTCGTAGGCGGGGTGGGAAAGTTAGCTGGCAGAATGTTGGCGTAAAGGAGGTGGAGCCGAACTGCTCCTTCCTATTTGCTAATGTTTAAAAGCTGTTGTTCTATCTTTGCTTGAGAACAGCTGAAAGTTCAGTCTAACTTCCAGATTACAGCTGGTGGCTCTACCGTGAGCTGAGGAAAAGGGAGTGGGTTCAGGTAACACAGACGAACATTCGATGCTCTGGATCCTGCTGTCACGGGCTCCTTCTGCACGCGAATAGCAGTTCCTTAGCCAGAGTGCTCTTTAGAGTTAAGGATGGCGAAGCTTCATCTTTTATACTTCGGACAAGTAACTAGGCGAGGTTATTCCTTGGAAAGGGACATCATGCTTGGAAAGATAGAGGGTCAGCGAAAGAGAGGAAAATCCTCAACATTTTGTTGACACGATGACTTTAACAATGGGCTCGAGTGTGCCGGAGATGATGAGGGTAGCACCGGAGGAGGGCTTGGTTCAGGTCTGCTGTTCATAGGGTCGCTATGAGTCATACTCGACTTGACAGCACCTAACCAAAAAGAAAATCTCACCAAAAAACTACGACAGTACGGTCTGGTGTTTCCATAGCCACCAGATACAACTTGTAGCATTTATTTGAACGTCGTAGCCTGAGTTCCCTCCCTAGGCAGATGGTAACTGATCTGTAGTCTCTGTCTTCTCCCCGTCGTCCTTTCTTTAGGAGGAGTAGTGGCATCGACTCAATCCAGTGAAGTCTTCTGAAGATCATGGCCAAGAAAAGAATTGCCGTGATTGGGGGAGGGGTGAGCGGTCTGACTTCTATCAAGTGCTGCCTGGAAGAAGATTTGGAACCTGTCTGCTTTGAAAGGTCAGGCGACATCGGAGGCCTCTGGAGATTCCAGGTAAATCTCCGCTCGGTAATATTTGGAACCCTCTCTGAGACTTTAAATCCAGTGTCATCGAGTGTGATGGGCTCGACAAGTGATTAAGCCAGCAAGAATCTCATCTTGGTCTGGTTCCCCTTTTCTTTCTTCCACAGCCACAAGGATTTGGAAACTTAACTCCTTAGCAGCCACCAGGTTCCCTGTGGGTCCTCTTTCCCTAGGGTGGCAGCAAAACGGCCACAAGTGTCACCGTATTTCCCTTCTTGTTTCTAAAATTGGCACAGAGACCACCTGTATTTAATGGATTTTGTTGCATTAAGAAAAAGGAAACACTCTGGAAGCAATGATACATGTGCATTAGAAAGCATACAGGTCTACAATAATAGATAAATGGATTAGAATTTACCTGCTTACAACTCCCAAGAATTCTTCTGTTCCATTTTCTCTTGGATATTTATTTTCCTTTTTTGGACTCTGCTTCATTTTCAGGTTGTTCTTTCACAACCTTAGATTCTTAAATTAAATACAGAGTGAAGTCTAAAGTCTGGTCGCTATGCTTGTCTTGAGCATTTCTTTCCCATAACAGACAGCATTCATTTCTAAAAGCACTGACAGATTCCTCTTTACTCTTTGAGGATTAACTCTATATGACAGTATTCCTTGTCTGGATCTAGAATGGACCCCTCACTCCCTAACAGATGGCCAACCCTCCTCTAATGAGGAGGAGTCCTGGATATCTTACTGATTCGGTTTTTTAATTTATCAACAGAAAATTCTACTGTTGAAATCTAGACACAACTTAGAAAAGTGGTGAAGAGCCCAGTTTGGTTCAAATTCTGCTTATATAACATATAAACAGTATTGTTGCAAAGTGTTTAGGGTCATTTTCAACTCCTTAGAGTCCCCATGTTACAGAGTAGAATCACAAAGGATTTTCTTGGCTGTAATCTTTCTTTGTGGAAGTAGATCACCAAGTCTCTTTCCTAAGAAGTCACTCAATAAGCTTGAATCACCAGTCTTGTTTAGCTGTTTACCAGGTCTCTGTACTTGTATGTCCTTGGGAAAATCATTAAGTTACTCTGTAACTCCAATTCTTCATCTTTATATAATGGCCTTTTTCCTTTGTGATAGATTTTATGCTGAAATCTATTTTATCAATTCTTCTTTTTTAGAAAGCAAATAACATAATACACATCTCATAGAACTGTGGGGCATTAAATCAAGAACTAAATATGTTCATTATCTGTAACAGTGCCAGGTACAAAGTATATGTTAATTATTATTCAGTATGTCTTAAATGAGACTCAAGTTTCAACATTTCTAGTAAGTGCCACAGTCAGATTTTACAATTACTAAACAATCCTAAAATTAGTTGAGGAGGGGAAGAGGTGGAGAGGACATCTACCATCTTGCCTAATGATTAAGTTTCTGATTTTTATCACCGAAGTGGTTTAAACTTGTTTCCTGTTGAAGAATTAGCTTGAAATCTATCTTACCATCCTCTTAGCAAAATGTCAACACCTTCAAAACTACTTCATGGAAAAGAAATAAGCTATATTTCAACACAATTTTCTGGCTTCTGTTGAGAAGGCCACATCTGTATGATTCACCATTGTGTCTAAAGCCAACCATGAACCCTGGCAAATAGTAGTAACCAATATACTTATGTTTAATAAATAAGTCCTTGAGGAGAAGATTGTCTTGAGTAGGTCCTTGGATGTGTGGAAAACTGGAGACTTTAATTTTCAAGTATTCCAGAGTTAAACAATTTTAGGGCCTGAGGCATTATACACCTCTTTAATTTCTAAGCGTGTCAGGCTGGATTCCTTAAGGTTCTTTACCTGGCATCCGGTCTCTAAAAGTCCCTTTTGCTTGCTATTCGGAATTCTTCTTCTCTGTGAATTGTTCTAAAATCTGTAATTCAGGTGAAAGCTATTATGGATTTCATATTAAATAAAGAGAGTCCAACAACTTTTCAATTCCATATTGCCAGTGGGTTTGTAGGAAGACATTGGGGAATTTGAGTTTTCCATTTTATCTCTTTTGTCATAGGTTCCAGGGATTCAGGATTTCTCTACATCTTACATTGTTTTCTTCTCTCACATTTTAATACCTCTCTTATTCTTTCCCACCACTCATCTGTTGATTGGTTGTACTGTGGTCATTTGTATGTTGATATGATGCTGGACACTATGTCACATGTGTTCCAAATAACAGCAGAGTCATCGATGGTAGGCAGTTTTCAACGGAACTAGCAGGCTAAGACAGACTGTTGTTGTTAAGAACCATTGAGTCTGAATAAGATATTACTCCTAAAATAACTGGCCAGTGAAAACCTTATGAACAGAAGAACACTGTCTGATATAGTTCTAGAGGACAAACCTTTCAGGTTGGGAGGCATTTAAAATCCAAAGAGGAAGGAGCTGCCTTCTCAAAGTAGAATGAGTGTAAAGTAAAGCTGCTAGAATGGGTTTAAGCACAACATTTGTGAGGATGGTACAGGAACGGGCGTTGTTTTGTACTGTTGCACATATGGTCACTGAGAGTTGGAACTGATTCAATGGCACTTAACAACAACAGTATTCTCTCAAGGGTCCCTGGTGGCACAATGGTGAAGGGTTTGACTACTAACTGAAAGGTGAATGTTTCAAATCAACCAGCCTCTCCAACAATGAAAAGACCTAGCAGTCTGCTCTTCCAGAAATTACAGCCTAGAACACTCTCTGGGGCAGGCCTAGAACCCTGTCCTGCAGAGTCATTGGGAGTTGGAATTGACTTGAAGATACACAGCAAAGCAACCACAGTCCTTTCTCTGTTGCCCTAGAGGCCATCTGGTCACATGATGGGGTGTGTTATTTTTTTCACATGATGTTTTAAGCAATACCTGAACTCACTATAATAGCAACAGAAAACATAATCCACAAATAAATGGGCCTGAGTAGTTCAAACCTATGATGTCAAAGCTCAACTGTAAATTAATTATACAGTTATACAGATCCTCAGTTGGTCAGCACCCCTGACCCCAAGTTGTTCAAAGGTCAACTGTACCTAGATATTTACAGCTTGTACAGATAGTTCAATAGAAAGATCTTCGTCAGACCTGTATGGGGTCATGGGTGTAGTCCCATTCACCCACTCATACCTGTTCAGCTTGTCTATCTGCTGTGTATCCACTTGTAGATTCTTCTTGTTGTTATGTGTCCTCTTGTCACCTGTGATTCATAGTGACCCTATGTACAATAGCCCTAAATTCTGCTCTGTCCTGTACCAATCTCATTGTCTCTGATACACCTACCCCCATAACCCCAGACAATGAATCAATCCATCTCATCAAAGGTCTTCCTCTCCTGTGTTATCCCTCCACCCTCCCAAGCATGACGTCCCTCTCCAAGGACTGGTCCTTCCTTGCAACATGTCCAAAGTATGTCAGAGAGAGCTTCTGAATCCTTGCCTCCAAAGAGCAGCCTGGTTTCACCCTCTCCAAGATGAACTTGTTTGTTCTCTTAGCAGACCATGGAATACTCAGTACTCTTCTCCAGCACCACAGCCAAAAGGCATCAATTCTCCTTCTATCATTTCCTACTCATTGTCCAGCTTTCTGATGCATAGCAAGTAATTGCAAAGACTATGGCCATGATCAGGTGCACCTAAGTTTACAGACTGATATTGCTCTTCAGTATTTTGGCGAGGTCTCTGACAGCAGACTTTTCCAATGCCATTCATCTTTTAACCAGAGGGAGCTCTAGTGGCCTGGTGCCAAAAAGCTACACTGCAATCCCAAAGGTGTGCAGTTCAAATCCACCAGCTGCTCCATGGGAGGATGGACAGTCTCCTCCTGTATGATTAACTGCTTCTGAAAACCCACTGGATGGTCAGCTATGGGTTGGTTCCAACTCAGTAGTACACAACACAACAAACTAAGAAATATAGGTCAAAGAGTATACATACTCTAAAAAAAAAAAAATAGTATACATACTCTAAAAATTATTCCCTATGGGCACAAAAGGGAGCTCTGGTGGCCAAGTGGTAAAAAGCTGGCTGCAATCCCAAAGGCACACAGTTAAAATCTACCAGTAGCTCCATGGAAGCAGGATGGGCATTCTCCTCTCATGTAATTAACTACCTCTGAAAACCCACTGAAGGGTCAATTATAAGTTGATTCTGACTTGACAGCACACAACAACAACAATGAGCATAATACAATATACGATCATATTTTTCGTTATTTTATTGGTTTGCTTACAAAGTTCATATATATTGTGTTTCACACTATTCTTCATTCACATTGTATTTCATACAATTATTCCCATGAATTCAGTTTTATAAAATTAACCACCATTGGACCATGCCCATCATTACCATATTGTTTCAGATCTTTAACAAATCTTTCACATTTCCTCACCCCCTCGTTCCACTCACCAAATTGTGCAACCCTGTGGTTTCGCACCTACCCATCCTCACCCCTTTGCTCCTACCACTTCCCCCCTTGGGTCTCTATACATACTTTACTAGTTATCCTTCTATTTTTACAATAATGACTGTTGGTGGGATTGTAAAATGATACAACTCTGGAAGGCTGTTTGGCATTTCCTCAAAAACTTGAACATAGAAACTCAGTTTGATCCAGGTAGAACTGAGACACAAATGGAGGCTTGTATACCAATGTTCATAGAAGCATTATTCACCATCGCAAGAACATGGAAACAGCCCAAATGTTCAACTACAACAGAATGAATTGAGAAATTGTGGTACACTCACACAGTGGAATACTATGCAGCACTCAGGAACAATGATTTAAAAAAATATTACATAACTTGGGAGAGACTGGAGAGCATTATGCTGACTGAACTAACTCAGTCTCTTAAGGATATATACTGCACAATACCATTATTATTAAAGTATGTCATATTTAATATATTTTAATCTAAAGTATCAAATTAATAAAAAGCTTCTATATAGAGGTTTTCTAAATTGTTAAATTTAATTTCTAAAGAAAATGACAAAAAGTAATAAAGTACCTGAATGGATGTAAAAATACTTTAAAAAGAGTAACAGTAGAGCAATCTCTGAGTCAGAATTGACTCAGCTGATGGCAATAAGGCCTGGTGCATTAATTGGTAAGCATTTGACTACCAACTGAAAAATAAATGGTGATCTGCCCCCATAAACTCACAGCCTGGGAACCCCCTTTGGGGTTCTGACTTGCAAGGCTGCTATGAGTTGAAAACAACTAGCATATAACAATAACAACAATCAGTGGTTCTCAGATTTGGCAGCACATAGAAGAATCACCTAGAGAACTTTCAAATAATACTGATATCAATCCATCCTTACAATTCTGATTTTATTGGCCTGTTATCTTTGTTGTTAGGTTCCTATTGAATCAGTTCTGACATAGTGACCCAGAACGAAACACTGCCCAGTCCTGCACCACCATCACAGGTGCTGGGGGTGGGTGGGGAATAGCTCTCCCTATGTTTCTAATCTACAGAGAAAGGTGAAGACTTTTGACCTACAGCTTCTCAAGTGAAAAATGTACCTATAAGACAAAATCAATAATAATATCTTAAACAAACCTGGGTGGAATTTTACAAAATCAGATGCTATGGAGATAAAGAGATCTATAGTACCTTGCCACTGCACTCAGGCTCTTGGGTGCGTAGCTGAGGATGTGGGGAAAAAGGGCTTTTGAGGTCAATGGGGACAAATTCTGATGTTGTGAACTCTACGGTCAACACTCTACCTTCAAGCTGAGTTCCACCCTTTTCTACATATGAAACAAGAAGTAAGTAATTAAAACAGCACTGACTGTAGTTGTAGAGTCAAGATGTTCGTATTCCCCCCCCTTGGTTTTTAGAATTCCTCAGATTATTATTCTGAGAGACTTCAAGGGGAACAAAAAGCCAGACTGTACTCAAGTCTCCCACTGAAAGGCTGTCCTTTTTTCTCCTTTATTCAGTTCTCATTTCCATCTCCAGTCCCTTCATTCTATTTGCCACATTCTTTTCTTATATGCTTCCTTGAAAAAAGGTATGCTGAGAAACATGGAGGGTCAGAGAAAGAGAGGAAGACCTTCAACAAGATGGACTGACACAGTGACTATAACCATGCATTGGGGACATGTTTGGGAGATCATGAAGATGGCACAAGATAGAGCAAGGTTTCGATCTGTTGTTTGGGTTGTGCATCCTAGTCATCTCAACAGCACATAACAATGACTTAAATATGTGTTATGTGCCCTTGATAATTTGAGTGCATATATAGAAGACAGATTATATTCATTGATGGTGAAAGAGTATGAAATCCAAGAGCTGGAGTTTCTTTTTTCACTCTGATACCAATAAGCTCTATCCCTAGTCTCTTATCTTTGTTTTCTTGATGTTGAGCTTCAGTTCATATTGAAGACTTCAGTCCTTGACCCTCTGCGCCAAATGCTTCAAGCCCTCCTCAGTTTCAGCAAGTAAGGTTGTGTCATCTGTATAACATAAGTTATTGATAAGTCTTCCTCCAATCTTTGTACTAAACTTTGAACCTTCAATAACAGAGTTTCTGATATTTCTCATTATCTAATATTGTTATTGTTATTCATTATCTTTGGGTCAAGCACAACTCATAGTGACCCTATAAACAAAAGGCCTGAAGACCCTCTACAACTATCAACATTTAACAAAGTTTATAGAGTTTACCTACTATAGTGGCCTATTTCAGAGGGAGATGGCTTTGGATGTCTGATGGTGAAGAGTTGGGCTGCCATCCCAAAGGCAGGTGGTTTGAATCCACAAAACTCACTGGAGGACCATTTATGAGTCAGTTCTCCTTTGAAGTGGCTGTGGGTTCAAAACACAAACCTTGGAGTTTTCTGTCAAGTGCTTTAATCAATGAACCATGAACCATGAACCAAAAGGGCTTCTATATTAAGAGTACATACTATCAGTGTGACTTACCACTGCTGGTGTTAACCTTTATCCCCTAGCCTGACATAATGTTTATAATGTTTGTCTCCACACAGGTTTGCTTTTTCTGTTTTATGGTTTTTGGAAAAAAGTTATATGCAGCCCATACATAAGGACAAAGTTGGCTGTTATTGGCCTTTTGCCTTACCTCATAAACTCTGGAGTTAATTTGCCAATATTTACAGAAACAGCTTGTTTGGATTTTGTTTTGGTGTTATATGCAAAGTGTGCCAGCACTGGCCTTCAGATCTAGTTCCATTCCCTCCCTGCATCATAATAACTTCACAAAATTGTCAATGATTTCCTCTTTCTTAGATCATCAACACCATTGGTACAGGCAGACAGGAGATCAGGGGATGTTAATTGAGCAAGTCCACTAACAAGGACCTCTTCAAAATACTGAAGAGCCATAGTCAGTTTGAAGACAAAGGTGAACTTGATTCAGACCATGATCGTTTCAATTACTTGCTATACATCTGAGAGCTGTACATTGAATAAGGATGACAGAAGAAGAATTGATGCCTTTAAGTTGTGGTGTTGGTAAAGAGTATTGAGTAGTCCATGGACTTTCAAAAGAGCAAACAGATACGTCTTGGAAAAAGTACATCCCAAGTGCTCCTTAGAGGCAAAGATGACAAAGCTTCGTCTCTCACGCATGTTTTTGAGAGGCTAATCCTTGGGAAAAAAATCTTGCTTAGAAAGGTAGGGTGTCAGCTAAAGAGAGGAAGACCCCCAATGAAATGGACTGACACAGTGACTATACCAGTGGGCTCACGTATGTGTTAGAGATGATGAGGATGGCACAGGATAGGACAGGATTTAGATTTGTTGTTCATAGGGTCAGTAGGAATCACACTCAACTTGACAGCATCTAACAACCACACACTTTTTATACTTAGAATGCACATAATTTGTTAATATCTCTAGAATAGTTCACTTTATAAAATTTATATATTTAAACAGTAAACATTTAAGTATATATAAACATTTAAAAGAGTATTACTTAGGTAGGCAGTCCTTATGTGGTATCTCATGGGTCCGCAACCAGATAACAGCTGGGACTAGATATCTGATATGGCCTCTTTGCTTATGTGTCTGGATTTATCTGGGATAGCTAGAATTTCTGGGAAGCTGCCACATATCCATCTCAGACATTCTCTTCATGCATCTAACTTGGGCTTCCCCAAAGTGTAGTGGTCCTGAGGTGGTTGGATGTCTTACGTGATTATTGACTTCCATCACAATAATCTTTCTAAGAGACCCATGCAAAAGCCACAAAGCTATTGATAACTTTGTATTCAAAGTCATTCACTGTCACTTCACCTGCATGCTGTTGGTCAAAAACAAGTGACAGAGTCCTTAGATTTAAGGGGAAGGGGCTACACAAGCCTGTAAGTATGAGGAGGTGTGGCTCCTACCCAACACTGCATGTATGTGTAGTTTTTAAAAATTGCATTTCTTTCAGAATACTTTTTCAAATGTTTAATAACTCTTTATAAACCAAAAAGTTGATCTTGGAATTTCTATGAATCCTTCTTATTTGTTATTGTTATGTGCCGTTGAGTCACTTGAGACTCACCCTATGAATAACAGCCCTAAACACTGCTCTATCCTGTGCCAATCTCACTTCTCCAACACACCCACTCTAAATAACCCAGTCACTGAATCAATCCACCTCATAGAGGATCTTCTCCTCTTGCACTGTCCCTCAACCCTCCCAAGCATGATGTCCCTCTCCAAGGACTTGTCCCTCCTTACAACATGTCCAAAGTATGTCAGACGAAGTCTTTGCCTCCAAGGAGCAGCCTGGCTTAACCCTCTCCAGGATGAATCTGTTTTCTTGGCAGTCCAGGGTACATTCAATACTCTTCTCCAGCACCACAGCTCAAAGGCATCAATTCTTCGTGTACCTTCTTATTTACTGCAGGAAAATCCAGAAGAAGGAAGGGCCAGTATTTACAAATCAGTGATCATCAATACTTCTAAGGAGATGATGTGCTTCAGTGACTATCCCATCCCAGATCATTATCCCAACTTCATGCACAACTCTCAGGTCCTGGAGTACTTCAGGCTGTATGCCAAAGAATTTAACCTTGTAAAATATATTCGATTCAAGGTAAGACATTTTTTATATATCTTTGTGTTTGAAGTTGTCTGTCAGATAAAAGAGTAATGAAGTTTCCATTTACAAGGGCTTACATTTTAAGATTAGCTTGATGTACTATGTATATGAGTTACCCAGAGGAGAGAGAAAGGTATTTTTTGCCCCATCAAATATCTTCTAAATATTTGGGTTATAGATCAGTAACCCACCTGGATGAATGCTTTCAATTGTCTTCCTTTTACAGACTTTTACAGCATGATGTGAGAGAAAGTTTTCCCGGTCATGCTGTTGTTGCTGTTGTATGCCAGAGTCAGAATGACCCTCCGATGAGTAATTGAAAGACTCTTAAATGTTATGAACCCACTACTTCTTTGCTGTTGCTTAGCTCTTTCATACTTCCCAAAGTTATTTCCAATTCATTCTTTTATATAACTACCTCAAAATAACCCAATGTAAAAGCAAACACTGGAGACCAAAAATCTGCTCTCTAGTCCTTGCTCTGCCATGTATTAACTAGTGACCTCAGATAAGTAAGCTATTCAACTTTGGTTTGTCTTAATTTCCTTGTTATTAAAACAGGGTGATTGTACTGGATAGTTTCAGTGGCTCCTACTTGCCCTAAAGTCTTCAGTGGATTGTCTATAATTCTTAACAATGGTCATAAAAAGGCAGGTTAAAAAGTTCAAGTCTCTGCAACAATGAATGAATGGAAATCCAAAGTCTCTGTAAATTTTTATTGAAATTAATAATAATAAAAAAAAGTGGGGGAAAAAGTTCAAGTCTCCTGTCTTACACAACTCTACTAAATAATGCCTTATTTTCTTGGTGTTGTTTTTTTTTTAATTTACAAAATTCAAATGCATTGTTTTCCAGAACAGAATCTTCCAATTTCCCTCATCCTATCATCAAGTTGTACAACCTCATGACAAATCTCCCCCCCACTCCCCACGCACATCCTCACCCTTCTGCTGCCACCCTCTCCCCACCTTGGATCCTCATACTCATTCTACAATAATGGTTTTATACAATATTTGTCCTTGTGGGACTGGGTTAGTTCACTCAGCATAATGCTTTCCAGTCCCTCCCAAGTTAGGCAATAATTTACAAAATCATTGCTCCTGTGAGCTGTATAGTATTCCATTGTGTGAATGTACCATACTTTTCTAATCTATTCACTTGTGGCTGGACATATGGGCTGTTTCCATGTTCTTGTGATGATGAATAACATCACTATGAGATTGCCCCCTCCTTCTCCAGTGGACCATCTGGTGGATTTGAATCATGTGCCTTTGAGATTGTAGTACAGCTTCTTGCCACTAGGCTACCAGGGCTCCCTTTTCACATTTTTTTAAAGCAACAAATAATGAACAAGTTTACTGCCATACTAAGCAGTGGTGAAATAAAAACTAGAAAACAAACTAGTAAGTGCAGGTTTGTTGGGGAAGCAGAAGAAAGGGGATGAAGGGTGATAAGTGCCATAGAGATGCATGCATTATAATTCAAAGCAGAAACACTTAACTCTTGGATGAAGAATCCTGAAGGTGGTGATGTGCATGCTAAAGAGTAGGAAGAGGGGTCTGTTAAATGAAGCAAGAATAATAGGGTGATCCAAGTATAGGTACTAGTCTATGTAAAGCAAGAATGTGCTGGAGACAAAGTATGAATAGTGCAGCATGATCAGGGCATACAAGAGTGGATATTGCTATTGTTGTTGTATGCCATCAGGTCAGAACTGTTTCATAACTGACTCTCCAGCAGGTTTTCAGAGGCAGTAAATCACATGTGAGGAGATAACGCCCTCCTCTGGGGCAGGTGGTGGATCCGAACCACATGCCTTTGGCATGCACAGCTTCTTATCACTAGAACTCCCTGGATAGTCCAGCAAATTACTATGGTCTTAAGGCCCCTACAAGTAGGAACTTATTCTTGCTATTTTTTAACTAAGTAAACTTTACTTCTTGTTGTTGTTAGGTGCCATTGAGTCACATATGACTCACTGTGACCCTATGAACAACAGACCTGTACCCTGTCCTGTCCTCATCCATCTTCATCATCTCTGACCCACTTGAGCCTATTGCTGTTGTCCCTGTGTTGATCCATCTCATTGAGGGTGTGTGTGTGTGTGTCTTCTTCTCTTTTGCTGACCCTCCAGCTTATTTACTTTCTCACTTTCTTCCCCCTCTAAAGCTAAAAATATACCACTGACTAACCCATCCCACAGCCTCTTTATAGTTACTTGCAAAATGAATAGTTATGAATGCTATACTGAAATGTTTTCTGTTCCACCTTGGAATTGAACCCTATAGCTCATTCACATGGGAAAGCTAGCTATTGAGAACAGGACTTGGTGTAAGAAAGTACACAAGGGTCTCAAAAGTCTCCAAAAGGAAGAGGCTAGTTAATGGAGTGTCATAACAGCATAGAAGAATTCCAGGCTTTATTTGGGCATCATAGTACATGGTCCAAGGAACTTGGTAATGTGCTCTGAAAGCAAAGGAGATGTACAACCATTTAAGATTCAACTAGTGGCCTCTATTTTTCAGGAGCAAAAGAGAAATTTAAGTTTCAGAAAAGAAACTAGTCAACAGAGTTAATAGCCAACAAGAGCCAAAGCCTCATCTACTCTGGGATCACAAGAACTAGATGGTGCCTGGTTACCACTGACTATTCTGATCAAGGCCACAATAAATGGACCCTGCTAAGAGTAGGAGAAAAATATAGGACAGAATTATTAAATTCTTTAAAAGTCCAGACTTACTTAACTAGGAGACTCCCTCAAACTATAATTCTGAAATGTTTCTTAAAGAACCAAAACTATACTCTGAGGTCACTTATCAAAAAGGACAGACTGGAACACAAAAGTAAAGGATATTATCAATGAACTACTTGCTCCATTAAAAAACTCTGTGTGAGAGCAAAGGGTCAACAGTTAAGTTAGGCAAAGAAGAGAAGGGAGCAAGGAAATGAAAGTACTAGAAATGAATCAACAAGATGTAATTAAAGAGTATAAGACAGTATGAAAAATATACCTAATGCTACTAAGCAATTTGTGTAGAAATTTTCAATTGAGAACCTAATTGTGTAAATTTTCACCTAAAACATAATAAAATATTTTTGAAAAAGCAGCAAGGGAGAGTTCAACATTAGCCTAACAACCTATTGTACCTATTGTACTTAGCTTGCCTCTTAGCGGTCTTCTTACTGTAACTAGGGGAAGGGGTAGAGGAGAGGTGTTATTTGTGGAATATCAAATATTGCATAACAATTAAAGAGTTCTTTTACTTTTCAAGGAGAAGGGGGAGAGGGGGTGGGCAGGGAGAAAAGTGAATGATTGGAAACCCTAAGTCTTTGTAAACGTTCATTAAAATTAATTTAAAAAAAGAATAAATTTTTAAAAATACGCATAAGAAATAAAAAATTATTCCTACTAGACACTATTATGTAGGAATTGAGAATTCATGTGATCTCAGCCCTTCTGTGAAACACCGTATGTAGAGTGGTGCTCAGGAAGGTTTCCACTGTATAGGCTGTATTTACAGACCTCTGTGGCTGTCTCTTTGCTCTGCAGACCACTGTGTGCAGTGTGAAGAAGCGGCCTGACTTTGCTACTTCAGGTCAATGGGAAGTGGTCACAGAGTCTGAAGGGAAAAAGGAGATGAACATCTTTGATGGAGTCATGGTTTGCACTGGTCACCACACCAATGCTCATCTACCCCTGGAAAGCTTCCCAGGTGAGTCAAGTACCAGGAAGGCAGACTCCTGAACCATGCCCTTACCCCAAGCCCTGAGGAATGCGAGTATTTCAGCATGAGTGATCTCAAGCTCAGCATGAATTAATGATTAATTCTGTATGTATCTTTGATGTTTGCGTAAGTCAGATCACTATTATTTGGGATGGAGATAGAAATAATGGTACTTGTTGAAATTAGAGGAAAATTAGCGTTTCTAAGGATCAGAAAAAGCATGGAATTGTTGAATTAAGAATTTTTCAGCAATCAAGGAAACAAATAGAGTATTGGGTTTCTAAGGGAGATAGAAACTTGAAGAAAGCTTTTTTTTCATTTTTCGTTTTCAATGAAGTTGTGTTAATATTTTACTCTTGCATCTTCTCAATTGTTTCTTCCTTGTATTTGCCCTTTTCCAACTTGGTGGGATTTAGCTTTACACTAAAGGATCTTTTTTCTGTCTTTTCCAGTTTTAGCTTAGTGATAACCACCTTGCTGGGGTGAATGCCCACATGGACCATTGTGCCATTAGCTTTTTCTCACTGCACTTGTTCAATGTAGATGACATATTTCTTTCTGTAAACCTGGACTACTTTGCCAATTTGATGGCCTTTATAGTGCCCTTGTACAACCTGAACATCATCATCCTTTCGGATGGGCATGGACCGCACATTGTATTTCTGCCTCAGCTCCTTGGACAGAGGAGAAGACATAATCTTCCTTTGAACGTGAGAGGGTGCATTGAAATGTTTTTGCTGCGGTCAGAAGTCACAAAAGGATTGAACTTAATTTTGGCCGCTGCCGCTTCAGCGATGGCCACAGGAGGTGAAAGAGTGAAGAAAGAATTTAATCAGAGCCTTTATCTTGATTTTTTCATTTTGTGTCCGTTATGTGCATGCACACAAATATATGCTCTAATTGAGAATGGAGAATTTGTTTCAGGGAAGTAAGAGATTAGAGAGAACTCTGATGGCCTAGTCCATAGGTTGGTGCACTGCCAACTCAGAGGCATCTCTTCTCTGGCAGCAGAGAATCTACCAGCAGCTGCATGGGAGAAAGATGGGAAGTCTCCTTCTGTGTGATGTTGTTGTTGTTATGTGCCATTGAGTTGCCTGCAACTCAAAGCAACCCTATGTACAACAGCCCTAAACCTTGCTCTATCTTAAGCCAGCCTTACTGTCTCTGACACACCTAACCTCCTTACCCCAGTCACTGAATCAATCCATCTCATCAAGAGTCTTCCTCTCTTGTGCTGTCCCTCCAACTTTTCAAGCATGATGTCCCTCTCCAAGGACTTGTCCCTCCTTGTAACATGTCCAAAGTATGTCATATGAAGCATCAGAGTCCTTGCCTCCAAAGAACAGCATGGTTTCACCCTCTCTAGGATGAACTTGTTTGTTCTCCTAGCAGTCCATGATATATTCAGTACTCTTCTCAAGCACCACAGCTCAAAGGCATCAATTCTCTTTCTATCCTCCCTAGTCCTTGTCCAGCTTTCTGATACATAGCAAGTAATTTCAAAGAGCATGGCCTGGATCAGGCACACCTTAGTCACCAGACTGACAGCATTGCTCTTCAGTACTTTGGAGAGGTCTCTGACAGCAGACTTTGCCAATGCAATTTGTCTTTTAATTTCCTGGCTGCTGGTACCAAGAGTGCTGATTGTGGAGCCAAGCAAACTAAAGCTGTGAATAATCTTGACCTCTTCACCATCTATCATGATGCTGCCAATTGGCCCGGTGGTGAGAATCTTTGTTTTCTTGATGTTGAGATTCAATCCATATTGAGGGCTGCAGTGCTTGACCTTCTTCAGCACTGGAAGGTCAGTTCTGGTTCTAACTTGTCAGCAGTGAGAGAGAGAGATGATAGTTTGGGTTTGTGAATCTCTAACTCTACATAAGAAATAGATTCTTATGCTCTGTAGACTGTATCTGATAAGGCAGTCACAGTCTTCTACCCAGGTTATAGGAAAATAAATTGGGCTAGTTTTTCATAAAGAAAAGAGAGTAGTAGAAAGAAAGGAGAGCATATGCTTAACCTCTCTCTATAGGACTGAAGAAAATAGGAGATTTGACAAGGAAGCAGGAGGCTTCCACTTCCTAAGTAACATGCCTTCAGAAATCTATAACCTTTGATAAATGCTGATAGTTGTAGAAGGGCTTCAGGCCTTTTGTTCATAGGGTTGCTATGAGTTGTGTTTGACTCAAAGGCAATCAAAAACAATAACATCATCCACCAGATAATCATCCCCTAACAATATTTCCCTTTCTTTGCAGGGATTGAGAAGTTCAAAGGACAATACTTTCACAGTCGAGAATATAAGAACCCAGAGGCCTTTGCTGGAAAGAGGGTCATTGTAATTGGCATTGGAAACTCTGGAGGGGATCTGGCTGTGGAAATCAGTCACATAGCCAAGCAGGTTTGAATCAGTAATATTATTACTATGCCTCGCTCAACCCTAGTCATCATGAAGGAGGCTATAAGTTGAGCCAACATGGAGAATGGCTACCTCCAAAGTACATCAGTGCCTATGGAAAATATAGGAATTGGTTTTGTGACCTCTGGTAGCAATACTGTAATTGATGCCACTGGAGCCAAAACAAAGCACACTGTCATTGAGTCGGTTCTGAGTCATAGAGATTCTCTATACATTTCCAAATCTGTAGATTGTAACAGGCAGGGATTTCCTGTATTTTTCTCTCTCCGAGCTGCTGGTAGATGCAAACTGCCAGATATGTGCAGCTTTTGAGTTAACAGGGCAACTTACCATGTACTATGTCACTAGAGCTCCCTAAAGGAGTGTGATTTCTTGACTGCTGCTTCCACAGATAATGACAGTAGATCCAAGTGAAATGAAATCCTTGACAACTTGAGTTTTTCATTCATGTATCATGTTGTAGTTTATTGCACCAGTTTAAAGGATTTTTGTTTCTTTAAGTTAAGGTAGGTGTAATCTACACTGACAGCCATAGTTGTTAAGCTTCATTAGTAAAGTGCCTCAAGGCACCTTCCTATTTTTACAAGCAGGATTTCATTTGTATGTCCCCCTGGTTTGCTACTCAGTCTTCCTTATCCATAGTCATAAATGCTTTATTACCGACACAAATGACAACAGTTTGTTGTAGTAATATCATCAATGTCAGAGAAAAAAAGATCCTAGGGTTAAATATTCCCCATTTGTGTTCATGGTTACCACTCCACGGCTTTAGAAGGAGTTGTACAGATGTAAGTGCTAGAGAAGGTCTGCACACAGAGAGAAAGTTAGCCTGTGAAGTCTTTACATGGATGAAACTGACTTTATCTGGATTTTAGATATGAAAGGATATGAAGAAGTAGGAGGAAAGAGGGCTTTCCAGGCAAATATGATGACATTAACAGCAGCACAGTGATGCAACAGAATAAAACATATTCTGGGACAGCAATTACAAATATTTAATTGTAGGTATAGATTTTAGGAAGGAAAAAAATTAAGGACATTAAAATGTAAAACCAATTTCATGAGTTTATTTATTTAAATGAGGTGCTTTTGAAGGTTACCAGAAGAGTGGTAAAAGCAAGCACTCTTTCTCATGTTACAGGTTTTCCTCAGTACCAGGAGAGGGGCTTGGATCCTGAATCGTGTGGGGGACCATGGCTATCCTATTGATATAGTAGTTAATTCTCGACTTAAATATTATATAAAGAATATACTTAATGAATCATTAGTAAACACATTTTTGGAAAGAAAGATGAACCAGAGGTTTGACCACGCACTGTTTGGCCTGAAGCCTAAACACAGGTATGTTCTATGGGTAAGAGTGGGAAGGAAATGACCAAGGGGTTTACAAAGACTATCCATATATGCTAACCGTAGAGCTACCTCTACAATTAAGAAAATCTATAGGATTTGAAATTAGGTCCCTACTATGCTTTCCACAGAAGTCCACCATATGCATATGGTTTGTAGTCTGTTATTCATTTATTGTTTTATTTCTCCAGGTTTCCATTCTTTTGGCATATTGTCCAACAAAAACAAAACACATTAGTAGAGGGCATAACTCATTCATTCACTCATTCATTCATGCACCAAACTTTGAACTCCTTTATTATGAGCCATTGCACAAGAGACTAGAGAGAGAGAAAATACAGTAATATTAATGCTCTGGTGGCCTAGTGGTAAGAATCTGCACTATAATCTTGAAGGAATGCAGTTCAAATGCACCAGCTGCTCCATGGGAAGATGGGCAATCTACTCCCGTGCAATTAACCGCCTTTGAAAAACCTGCTTACGGGTTAACCATGGGCCAGATCTGACTCAACGGTAGACAACAATAACAATGCCAAAATAATACTGCACCCTTCGGAGGACTGACTTTTAACAAGCACAGCACTAAATGTGTTACATGCATTATCTCATTTGATTTTCATAGCAGCCATGTAGATTGGTATTACTGGTATCTTCATTTTACAAATATAGACACTGAAATATAGAAAATGAAAATGCTATGTCCAAGGTCACACAACCAGTAAATGACAGACATGAAAAATTGGCTTTACCCTAAACATTTGAATGGGAAGAAAATCAACAAAATATAATAAAGAAATGTATGGAATATGACCATATGTAGAAAGGATCCTCACATGGCCAAGGTAGTGTATTATGAAAGAGTTTCTAAAGCCTGATTATAAATTCTCATTTTCTCTTAACTCTTTCATTTTAGAAAAGTTAAAATCTGTAGAGAAGTTTAAAGAATAATACAGTGAACACTTACACATCCTTTACCTAAATTTATGTAATGCTAGTAGTTTGCTTAATTTATTTACTTTCTCTCTCTCTCTGAATATACATATATTCTGTGCATATTTCTCCTGAATTATTGAAAGTGTCAAATGTTAAGACAATACATGGCACTCAAAATATTTCTGTATATATCACTTATGTAAACAGTTATTGGATATTCCCCTACATAACAATAATACAGTTGTCAGGTCTAGGATATATAACATTGATTCAGTATCATTATCTCTTATATTGTCCATATTTCAGTTTCCCCCAGGGCCCCAATAATATTCTATATATAAAACCAACCCTACTGTTTTTTAGTTGACCCACTCATAGTGACACACTATGAGGCTTCTGAGGCTGTAAATGTAAACAGGAGGAGCCTACTTCATCTTTCTTCCATTGAACAGCTGGTGAGTTTGGACTGCTGACCTTTCAGTTAGCAATTCAACACTCAACCTACACCACCATCAGGGTTCTTTGTTCAAATCCAAGATCTTATCAAATATCACACCATTGCATTTAGTTATCTTTTCTCTTTAGTCTCTTAATTGAGAACAATTCCCTGCCCCCCACCTTGGCATTGGTTTTAGTTTCTGTCTTTTTCTTTTACCGGTAGAGATAGAGATATATAGATAGATATAGATATAAAGAATTCCAAGTCAGTAGTGTTTCACAGAATGTTTCTCAGTTCTGACTTGTTTGACTGCTTTTCCATAATTAAGATAAATAGTTTTGGTACAAATGATGATCAGATCCTAAAATATCATGAGGAATCCATTTTCACACATACTTTCAAATCCTAGTATGTGTAACCCTGGGCAATCACATGACTTCTCTAGGCCTCAATTTCCTTATCCATAAAACTTGATGATGCACCTGCCCAACTTCCTTTATGGGGTTTGTGTGAGAAGTAATGCATGTGAAAACAACTGATAAATTGTAAACTCATATGTTGTTGTAATTTATTATACAATATAGAAAGTGAAGGTCTAAATTGAGCTGTTGGGCATTTGCAGCTGGAAATAAGATTGTGCATAGCTCTGATACTCCAGCTCTGCCTGGCAAATTGATATGTACAGAGAAACTATTGGCCTATGGCCTTACAGTATCACTGAGAACATTACTGCTCCTTGAGAAACTACACATGTATTTTTTTAAAAGTTTATTATTTTTGTTTGTGTACCATCAAATCAGATCTGACTGGTACAGGAGGAGAATGCCCCTCCTTCTCCAGCAGAGAATCTAGTATATTCAAACCACATACCTCTGGGATTGCAGTGCAGCTTCTTGCCATTAGGCACCAGAGCTCCCTTACACATGTACTTTTCTTTTCTTCTATTTTTTTTTTTTACTACTTTACTTAAAAAATTCTAATACAAATTTGAACAAATTCTTTCACTTTCCCTCACCCCTCCATCAAATTGTACAATCCAATCATTAATCCTCTCTTCCCCCTGTACATTCACATCCCTATGCTTCTAGCCTTTTCCACCCCTCCTGGATCCTTATACTCATTCTAAAATAATGGTCCTATATAATATTTATCCTTGTGGGACTGAGTTAGTTCACTCAGCATACTGCTCTCCAGTCCCTCTCAAATTAGGTAATAAGTTACACAGTTATTGCTCCTGCGTGTGCATAGTATTCCACTGTGTGAATGTACCATAATTTCTCAATCCATTCATTTGTGGTTGGACATTTGGGCTGTTTCCATGTTCTTGCGATGGTGAATAATACTGCTATGAACATTGGTGTATAAATATCTGTTTGTGCCTCAGTTCTCATATTCTCAGGATATATTCCAATTAGTGGAATAGCTGGGTCATATGGAATTTCTATGTTCAGCTTTTTGAGGAAGCACCAAACTGCCTTCCAGAATGGTTGCACCATTTTATAATCCCACCAACAATGTATAAGAGTTTCTTTCTCGCCATATCCTCTCCAACATCTATTAATTGCTGCCCTGTTAAACTTTGCCACTCTTACTGGAGTGAGATGGTACGTACCTTACGTACTTTTCAATGAGACTTCCCCTTGCCTCACTTTCCCCACACTCTTATCTTTAATGCTATCCATGATCCAGGCTCTCTGCTTTAAGATTCTGACATGTGCTAAGCTGCTGTAAACTAGATCTCTCTAGAATTTCATGGATGGAATATGGTGTTGATCACTGAAATATTATTTAACTCCCTCTGCCAGTGCAGAATTTTACTTACATAGTGCTGATGTTTTGTTTGTTTGGCTGGTTTCTTTTGGTCACTCTTTTGATCTCTCCCCTTTCTCCTTCTCTTGGTCTTTTTTACAACTTATAGAGCTCTAAGTCAACATCCAACAGTAAATGATGACCTTCCAAATAGAATAATTTCTGGTTCAGTGAAGATCAAAGGAAATGTGAAGGAATTCACAGAGACAGCTGCCATATTTGAAGATGGCTCTAGGGAAGATGACATCGATGCAGTTATTTTTGCTACAGGCTACAGCTTTGCCTTTCCTTTTCTTGATGACTGTGTCAAAGTGGTTAAGAACAAGGTATCCTTGTATAAAAAGGTCTTCCCTCCTAACCTGGAAAAGCCAACTCTTGCAATCATAGGCCTGGTTCAGCCCTTGGGAGCAATTATGCCAATTTCAGAACTTCAAGGACGCTGGGTCACCCAAGTATTTAAAGGTGAGTGTCCATGTAAGTTTACTACCTAATTACTTGTGGGTGGTGCTGTTGTTATGCATTTATGTTTAAATAAGCTCTGAAGATGTTTTACCTGGAAAAATAAGATTCAAGGATATATGAGAGGTCCCTTCAAGTATGAAGGGCTACGCCATGGAATAAGAATTTAGATTTGTCAGGGTGCCTTCAAAAGGTGGAACCAGAATCAAGAAATGAACTTTTGAGGTATACACAGTATCATCTCAATATTAAGAAGACCTTTTCTTTTTTTATAAGCCAGGACCCATTTCAAGATGAATGGGCTGTCTCTGTGAAAAATTCAGACAGAGCAGGAAAAGTAGGCAAGTAGCTGGATGAATGCTTTAGTAGGAAGTATATAGTAGATTCAAACCTCAAAATAGGGAGAAATGAGATGATTTTTAAGATTCTTTCTAAGGAAGAAATTGTTTGACTATATGGTTGTTATCATAAGCGATGTCTCCATTATCAACAGTGACATTAAAACTATTCAGAGTGTCAGCTAGAAGTTTAGCACCTCCCTCACCCTCTAGTAAAGATCTTCATGGTGACAGAGGAGGGGAAATATATTAGAGTTGACAGATCAAATACTTTTCTAAATTTCCTCAAATATCTTATCAATTTTTAATTCTTTCAGCTTACTTAGTGGGCATGTACTCTTTAAGAGCACTTGGTTACCAATCAAAACAAATAGCCCAGCAGATTGGCTTAATTCTAATCTTATTAAATTGTTCTTTTATTAGGCCAGTTACATAAAAAGACAAAGATACATAAAATAGGCCACCGTATCTTAGTATGCCATGGCCTTCACAATTACTTGCTATGCATCAGAGAACTGGACAGTGACTATGAATGACAGAAAAAGAAGAGATGCCTTTGAGTTGTGATTCTGGAGAAGAGTCTTAAATACACCATGCACTGCCAAAAAAAAAAAAACAAAAACAAACCAACACAAAAAAACCCCACAAATATATCTATTTTGGAGAGGATGAAACGGAATTTCTCCTTGGAGGCTAGGATTTTGAAGCGCCATCTCACCTACTTTGGGCACATGGCCAAGAGGGACTGGTCTTTGGAGAAGGACATCATGCTCAGAAGGGTGGGGGAACAGCACAGGAGAGGAAGACCCCAGATGAGATGGATTGATACAGTAACTGGGGCAATGGCGGTAGGTGTGTTGGAGTCAGTGAGACTAGCTCAGGACAGGACAGGCTTCAGAACTGTTGTACATTGAGTCGTTATGAGTCGCAGGTGACTCGACAACACATAACAACAACAACATCTTAGTATACTTTAAACAGCTGGAATCTTCCAGGTCCAAGTGAACTATTGAGAGGAACATTACAGCTTTCAGGTTAGGAGACCTATAGGAAAATGTACCTAAACAAATGGCACAGTCCAGCCTCCTATCCTAGCAGAAGCCTAGTGTGAATTTCTCTTTCTTCTAACACCTAGAAAGAAGGAATCTTCAGAAGATACCTTTACCAGAATGTCAACAAGGACTATGAGCTTTTTGTTCTCTCCTTGGCCCTCCTGTCTACCCAGAATTTTTGCCTTTCTTATCCCTGAAATCTACCTTCATTGTGTACCAAGTTTTAAAACCTCAGGTTTTGCTAGTTTCTCCTAGTCTTTTGTGCCTTCCTAACTAAGTATTCCCCCTTCCTTGACCTGTCCTGCCTCATTTTCCCTTCACTGTTCTCTTGCTAAGAATTCCACCCTTTCCTAGAACACTGAACCCAATTCCTTTCCTTAACTGAAATCTTGTTTTTTATTTTCTTTGCCTCTTTTATAGTACCCTCCAGAGCCTTCCAAGTATTCTACTTTCATTTAGCAATTTTCTTTCCTTAAAAACTACATCAAGTTATGACATATCTGAGTCTCAAGAATGCATTATGTCATAGCCTAAATCCAACATTCTCCACAAACTGGATAGGACTCACTCTTCCAAGCCTGTCTTTCTCAAATCCTTATTATACACCTACAGTCTCCTGGATGCACTGGAGACACACCTGGATGCACCCACTCACTCTGCTCTTGTGCCTCCATTCTTTGCTTCTGTTTTTCCATATTTGGTATGTTCTCCTTTTTTTTTTTTAGAAAAAATCCTAAGTATTTTCTATCACCTTTTGTAGAATGTTGACAGCTCTTTAAATGTCTGTTTAGCATAGAACAGTGCCAAACACAGTGTTGTTCACTGCTGTATAATTGTCTCCAATACCTGGAAAAATTGGGACAGAACAAAGCATTGGTTGCTCCTAATAAATGTATGTGCAAGTGTCAATTTAGTTCTGAGGTAAAGTCTGCAACAAATCTTATTTTCTTAGGGTTTGTATTTATAAAATAGGCTAACCAATCTCAAGTCATACTGAAAGGCATGGCTGAACTGGGAGAGTGAAATGATAACAATGACTCTTCTCACGTACCATTATCTTTGCACAAAAACAAGTAGAGGCGAGTTAGGATTATGCAAATCCAACCTGTCTTAGACATGAGAGAAGGCTGTGAAAGCCCTGCTACCATCTAATTATCATTCAGGCTTCCTTTTTTCCCCACATTGTCTTAGAACTTTTGAAAAAATCTCTGAACTTTTAACTATGGTGCTGGAGAAGAGTACGGAACATACCATGGGCCACTAGGAAAACAAACAGGTTTATCCTAGAGAGGGTGAAACCAGACTGCTCCTTGGAGGCAAGGAGTTCTTCACTGTCCTTTAGCTGACATGTCTGTTAACTCTTAGCATGTGCCAGGGTCTGTGCTAGGTTCTAAAGAACTGAGTATGACCAAAATCCAAATCCTTGTATTTACGGAACTCAGAGTCAAACAAGGAGGACAGACAAGGTACTCGTTCAGTCAATAACTATTTACTTTATCCTAAATATAAGCTATAGCATCAAGAAGCTGCACTGCAATCCCAAAGCACAGGAGAAGGATGGGCATTCTCCTCCCATACCTCCAGAAACCCACTGGAGGGTCCACTATCGGTTTGTTCTGACTCAACAGTACACAAACAACAACAACAAAGGAGTTGTTATGGTAGCAGTAGGGAATGAGTACCTAATTCTCCCTAGAGAAGCTAGAAAAAGTTCAGCAGTTCAAGTACATGTTAAAAGAATGTAAAATTTGGTAAATGACAAGGAAAACGTTGCCTGTAATGAGGAAAGAATCAGTAGTACTTAGGCAAAGTCAGAGAAAAATCATAACAAGTTCTCGAACTGCAAGTGGTTCAGAATGCTAGAAGGTCAAGTATAAAAATGAAGAAAAAGGAAGCCAGAGAGTATTGGTTAGCCTCTTACTGTTGTTCTGTTGATATTATGTACTATTGTGTTGGAACCTGCCCATAGCTGGCTCGTCAGCAGGTTTTCAGAGGCAGTTAACCACACAGGAGATTGTTCATCCTTCTCCTACAGAGCAGCTGGTGGATTTGAACTGTGTGCTTTCAGGATTGCAGCACAGCTTCTTGCCAAGAAGTTATGATGTTTTTAAATGTTTCAAGGGCAGTCATTTGTTAAGATTAGACCTTGTGGCTCCAGAATTATTAAAAACTTTAATAATAATGATACTTGTTGGATCATCTCTGATAGATGAAACCAAGTTCAAACAACAACAACACAGTTGTTTTTAGGTGCCATCGAGTTGAACCCTATGAACAACAGAGGAGAAGTTTGCCCTATCAGGCATAATGCACTGTCCCCTTGTTACAATCATCATGTCAATCCACCACGTTGAGAATCTTCTTCCCTTTTATTGACCCTCTTTCCTTCCCAGCATGATGTCTTCCCCCCTCTGACAACATGCCCAAAGTTGTTGTTGTTATGTGCAGCCGAATCGCTTGCGACTCATAGCAACCCTGTGTACAACAGCTCTAAACCCTGCTCTATCCTGAGCCAACCTCATTGTCTCTGACACACCTACTGCCATTACCCCATTCACTGAGTCAATCCATCTCATCCAAGGTCTTCCTCCCTTACACTGTTCCTCCATCCTCCCAAGCATGATGTTCCTCTCCAAGGATTGGTCCTCCTTGCAACATGCCCAAAGTATGTCAGATGGAGCTTCAGAATCCTTGCCTCCAAGGAGGATCCTGGTTTCACTCTCTCTACGACAAACCTGTTTTTTTCCTAGCAGTCCAGCACCATAGCTCAAAGGCATCAATTCTCCTTCTATTATCCCTACTCATTTTCCAGTTTTCTGACTCATAACAAGTAATTGTGAAGATTATGGCCTGGATCAGGCATGCCTTAGTCTCCAGACTGATATCGTTGCTTTCAGTACTCTGGCGAGGTCTCTGACAGCAGACTTTCCCAGAGCAATTAATCTTTTTATTTCCTGGCCGATGGTGCCATGAGTGTTGATTGTGGAGCCAGCAAACTGAAGTACATAAGACAAAGTTTCATCATCTTTGACTCTAAGGGGCATTTTGTTTCTACTTCCTCTGAGGCAGACTTGTTTGCTCTTTTGGATGTCTGTGTTCTATCCGGTGCTCTTTGTCAGCACAACAATTCAGAGGCATTTTTTCTATCTTTGGTCTCCTTTAATCATAGTCCAACTGTCAGATGCATAGGAAGCAACTGGTAATAGATTAGGCTCTCCTTAGTGTTTAAACTGACACCCTTACTCTTTAGCACTTTAAAGAGTTACTTGACAGCATATTTCCCCAGGGCAGCACATCTTCTGGTTGCTTGACTGCTACTACCATGGCTGTTGACTGTGGATGTAATAAAATGAAACATTTCACAACTTCAGTCTTTTCTCCATCTATCATGATGTTGTCTCTTGGGCCTGGGTAAGTTTTGTTTTCTTAGGAAAAACAAACCTGTATTAAAGGCTGTTGTCTTTGATCTTTTGGAGTAAGAGCTTTATTTACATCTTCTTCACTTTCTGCCAGCACAGTTGTATAAAACAGTTTGTCGATGAGTCTTCCTTCAATCCTGATGCCACATTCATCTTCATACAATCCTGCTTCTGAAATTATTTGGTCAGCATACAGACTGAATAGATAGAACAATCCTGACACATACTTTTCCTGACATTAAAACATGGAGTGTTCCCTTGTTATGCTTGGACAACTGCTTTTTGGTCACATAGGTTTCAGTTGAATACAATTAAGTGTTCTGGGAGTTCCATTCTTAGTGTTACTCGTTGAAAAGTTTAAGAGTTTGAGCAAACTACACTAGATATTTCTTAGTATATCATATAAATTAAGAATTGGACAACCTAGTATAATACTGGGCATTGCACCTAAGTGATTTTGTATGAGGTATTTCTAGTCTAAGGGAAAAAGAAAGAAAAAAAAAAGCCAAAATCTGTTTGATGAGTCTTTAGGATGTGTGTCTTTTAATTCTTTATTTTTCAGAACTGTGTTTGATTAAAACGACAAAGATGCAGGTATCATGGGAGTGGGACAACCAGATAAGCAGGCATCTGCTTGCCCTAAATGCAGGGGTTAAAGAGCAAGTCAACACAAAAACAAGCTAATTATCATTCCTGAAGGTTAAGTTACTTAATATCTTGAACTTTTTACCTGTAAAGCCAGGTAGCAGTCATGCTTTTCCAGCTAGGCAAAATGATTCCATGTTGTTTTTAATCTCCACAGTTCCCTGTTCTAGCAACATCCCAAAGAGGGTAATGAGACTCCCATCACCTAAGAAGTTTAGGTAACAGTGAGTTACCTTGACTAGATATTTGTACAAAAAGGCTTGCACTATGAAAACTAAGCCTGCTGCTGTCAAGGGAATTCTGACTGATAGCAAACCCTACAGGACAGAGAGGAATTGTGTGGAGTTCCCAAGGGTGTAAATCTTCATGGAATCACCCAGTCGCATCTTTCTCCTATAAAACAGTTGGCAGGTTTGAACCACAAACCTTTTAGTTCAGAGTCTAGCACTTAACCACTTGAACTACCAGGGCTCTTGAAGCACATATTGTTATTGTTGTGTATCACTGAGTTAGAAACAACCTGTAGTTGACCCTCCAGTGGATTTTCAGAGGCAGTTCCTTGCATGGGAGGAGACTTCCCTTCACCTCCCAGGGAGCGGCTGGCAGATTTGAACTGAGTGCCTTCAGGATTGCAGCACAGATTCTTACCATTAGGCCACCAGAGTTCCTTAAGCACATTTAGCATCTATTGTTGTTGTTATGTGCCATTGAGTCACCTGCAACTCATAGCGACTCTATGTACAACAGCCCTAAGCCCTGCTCTATCCCTGCCAATCTCACTGTCTCCAACACACCTAACCCCATTAACCCAGTCACTGAATTAATCCATCTCCTAGAGGGTCTTCCTCTCTTGCACTGTCCCTCCACCCTTCCAAGCATGACGTCCTCCCCAAGGACTGGTCCCTCCTTGCAACATATCCAAAATATGTCATATGGAACTTCAGAATCCTTGCCTCCAAGGAGCAGCCTGGTCTCACCCTCTCTAGGATAAACTTGTTTGTTTTCCTAGCCGTCCATGGTATACTCAATAATCTTCTCCAGCACTACAGCTCAAAGGCATCAATACTTCTATCCTCTCTAGTCACTGTCCAGCTTTCTAATGCATAGCAAGTAATTATGAAGTCTATGGCCTGGATCAGGCACATCTTCATGCCCAGACCAACATCGTTGCTCTTCAGTACTTTGGAGATGTCTCTGACAGCAGACTTTCCCAGTGCAGTTCGTCTTTTAATTTCCTGTCTGCTGGTCCCAAGAGTGTTGACTGTGGACCCAAGCAAACTAAAGCTGTTAACAATCTCAGTCTCTTCAACATCTTTCATGATGCTGCCAATTGGCCCAGCGGTGAGAATCATTGTTTTCCTGATGTTGAACATCAATCCATATTGAGGGCTGTAGTCCTTGACCTTCTGCAGCAAGCACTTCAGGTCTTTCTCAGTTTCAGCAAGTAGGGTTCTGTCATCTTCATAACATAGATGTTAATGAGTCTTCCTCCAGTCCTGATGCCACATTTCTTCTCATACAGCCCAGCCTCCTAGACAATTTGTTCTGCATATAGATTGGAAAAAGTATGGAGATAGAACACATCCCTGGCATATACCTTTCTCAATTTTGAACCATGCAGTGTTTTCTTGCTTGTTCTAACAACTGCCTCCAGGTCCAAGTATAGGTCTCACACAAATATGATCAAGTGTTCTGGGATTCCCATTCTTCTCAGAGTCAGCCACAGTTTGTTGTGATCCATACAGCCAAATGCCTTTGCATAAGCAATGAAACACAGATAGATATTCCTCTGGCACTCTCTGGTTTCAGCCAAGATCCATCTAACATTAGCTTTAATACCCCTAGTGCCATGGTCTCTTCTAAACCCAGCCAACACTTCTGGCAGTTCTCTGTTGATATGCTCTTCCAGTTGTTTTTGGATAATCTTCACAGAATCTTGCTTGCATGTGATATTAATGATATTGTTCAATAATTGCTGCACTCTGTTGGGTGTTCTTTCTTTGGAATGGAAACAAAATTTTAGAATGGGAATATACCTTCATATTAGATAAGGTATATTTCTAATATATCTTCATATCATTGTTGTTGTTAAGTGCCGTCACATAGGCAACTCATAGTGACCCTGTGAACTAAAGTCCTCAACACTTGTGTGACTTTCATCCTTTCTCCAGGTTCATAAGGTTTCCAGAAGTGGATGCCACTCCTGCTTCCAAGCTTGTTTAACTGGGGAACTCCACCAAACACTGGCCACCATGGGTAACCATTAACACATTTGACACATCAGTGTCACAATGTTCAGCTTCACAGCAACCACAAGTTACCTCTGTACGGCAAGTGGACACCAGGGCTATACGACCTAGAAGAATGTGTGAACAAAAACAATGAAAATTAGGCCTGAGGGTCGCAGATTAGAAGCCACCCACCTTTGGCTTGGTAGCATCACTTTCTCTCCACTAGGCCAACTGATCTCTCTCTGTGTTGGTGTTATTATTGTTAAGTGCCATCAAGTGGTAGGCAACTTCATAGTAGATAAGGTATATTCCTTTTCTAAAATTTTACATTACATAACTTTGTGGAGTAACAGTTTGAGATTGGGATGTGTTTCTACATGTCGAAACACCTTGAAATATGGGCATAAGACCAATTGTTTAATCTTAGTAATGTTTCTGTTGGCTTAAATACTGTTCTACCTTTGTCTGTCTTTAATGTTGGAAGTGTGTATCAGTGATTAACTTTATCTGGCAGGATTAGGCTTTATGAGGTTTTTTTTGTTCTCAACCTCCACCCTTGTGAAAAAAAAATATTAAGAATATGAAGCCTATCTTCTCCTCCTCTGTGGTATAGAGAAGCCTCTTGTTAAGAGTGCAGGTGCAGATATGTGCACCAACCCCCATCCCCTGTCTTTTACTTGTTCTTCAACTTCCATATATTTTTTTTCTGGCCATTTATAATTTCTGAATGCCCATATTTTATTTCCCAATTTCGAGATTTTGTTGAGGAGGTAGGTATTGGTTGGAAAGCAATAGTAGAATAGAACAGAGTGATTTATGAGCTCCTTATAATATTCAAAACTAACAAATGTTTTGTTAATTTTTCCACAGCATAGTTGTTAACAGAATTATCATTCCCAATGAAGTCATTTTACACTTAAAATTTTAATTTTTCTCTTTAGGGCTAAAGACATTGCCCTCGAAAAATGAAATGATCACAGAAATATCCAAAGTTCAAGAAGAAATGGAAAAAAGGTAAGAAATTCACGCAGAGAGATATGTTGTGCATAATTACCCTGTGTACAACAGAATCAACCGCCACCCCCTCCTGCATCATCCTCACAAACAATGGTTGGTGTTTCAGCCCATGTTGCAACCCCTGGGCTAATCCATCTCATTGAGGCCCCTGTACAGTGTTTAACTTCTTCATGTTACCTAAGGATTCGAATGATATTTAGAAAGAAAATGAAATCATTTTTTATGTTATGGTAAAACAGAAGCTGCAGCAGTACTTTGAAACAAAAGAGAACTGTGTTTAAAATTTTCTGTGTACAATGTTTTTTTTTAAAAAAAAAATCTGAGTAACAGAAAAAATATGTGGAGAGGAAATCAGGTATATAATATGGCTAGGATTACCTGAGGTGCTAGGAGAGCTGCCAGAAAGGAAGTACATGGGGAAAGGCTGAAGCAAAATTAATGAGAGGTAGATATGGTCAAATTACAAATCTGTATGTAGATAGAGTTACAAATCTCTTCTGCAGTGGTGCTGTGCTGGTTCTCATGTGACAGCCAACTCAGTCACAGAGGTTCATGAGATGAAAAGTCCACAAGAGGGAAGGGGACATCAGCCAGTGAGTGAACACACTAATCCGGTGATCTGAATTTCAGAACTTGAACTCAATCACGGGATGATTTTCATTTAGTCAAAGTAGAAGTAATCATAAATTCCTAAAATTTTGTGGAAAAGTCAGAGGCACAGTCACTGCAGGATCAAAGAGGCAGTTTTCTTCAACTGATTATATATACACCATAGAGTGATCTGGTGGCCTAATGATTAAGGATGTGGTTTGGTTCTACCAGCTGCTCTAAACGAGAAAGACAAGCAGTCTTCTCCTGTGTAATTTACAGCCTCTGAAAATGGCTGGCCGTGAGAGTTGAGTTTGTTGAGTTATAATCTCTCCTCTGTTTTCAAGGGGCAAAGAGAAAGTTTCTATTCAACCTTGTTACTTTTTCCAGGCTGTCTCTTTTCCTCTATCCTTTCACTGTCAAAGTTAAATGCTCTAAATTTTCATCTTTTGCTCCTTCTTAATGATATTATCATTTCCATGTTTACTGTTGACTTTATGCTTTTGAAGATTTCTTTCTTCATACTATTGAATTTGGTACTCTTCCTTCATAAAAGCACTTGCTTTCTTTGCAATAAATTATCCTATTTCAGCTTTCCTCCTTTCTCTCATTTATTTTTGTCCAAGCACCTCTGATTATAAACAGAGCTCAAAGACAGAATTTAACCTTTATTGAAAGTTCATTATATACACCCATTGTAAATATGTTTTGTATGCATGCGCTTATTTAACCCTTGTAACAACTCTACATGGCAGGCCTAGTGAACTTCTCTTCATATTTTCATGGATATTCAGTTATTTTTTCCTTTATTACAGCAAAAAGAAATGCTTTTATAAGCCTATAAGCCCTTGACTAATATGATACCCTTAAGGAAAAGCTCTTACGTATTCTCCTGTCTTATCTTCACTTCTAAACTTTAGTTCCAACTCAGTACATTCCTACAACCTTTCCAGGATTCCACCTTAACTAAATTTACTCGCAAATTTACTTTCTAACATCTTTTTTCCTCTTTCTGGAGTCCTTTCATGAGCCTGTAGGAATCCTGGTGGCAGAGCAGGCTAAGCATTGGTATGCTACCCTCAAGGTCAGTAGCTCAAATCTAACAGATGCTCCTCGAGAGAAGGAAGAGGCAGTCTGCTCCTAAGACGATATAGAGATGCCAGACTCCTATGGGACAATTATGTTCTCTTGTATAGGGTCAGGATAAGTTGGAATTTTGTTTTAGTGAGTCCATTCAATCTCAACTAGCTTGACATGGTTTTTCTCTTTTGTCTTTCTGACAATTCATCTTTTTTATTGTAGCTGTTAAATTATGAAAGTCAACACCTCACACTCCATATCTTATTCCCTCTGTATAGTCAATCACAGTTATCACTATTATAACATCCCCCCACCCCCTTTTAAAGAACCACGTAACTATTGATGGCACTTGGTGAAATTATTCCATCTGACCCCATTTGGAAGACTACTTCCTTTTTGGGGATAAAACATCTTTCCTTCCCCTGTCAGGGTTCCAAATTAATTTCAGCCCTAGGAAATCCACTCTGTGAACCTCACTTAAAAAAGTAAAAAGAAAAAAAAATATCTCTCCCTTACTGTGATTGATTTAAAGAAGATTTTTGTGGTTGGTTGTCTCTTTCTGGCATTACCAGAGCCCTCTGTATCCAGGTCTGCCTCTCCATAGTCATCCCTGAACTCCTTTACTGTAGGTAGTACTCACAAATACTCTTTGTTCATGTTCTGTACTTACTGGCCATAGAAGAAATGCAACCAGAATGTTCTTTACAATTGTGGATGGTGAGAGTTTGGCTCATTTACTTTAGACATATCATCAGGAAATATCAAGCACTAGAAAAGGACCATGGTTGGAAAAGTAGAGTGTTGGTAAGAAGGAAGGAGGCCCTCGATGTGATGAATTCATATAGTAGCTACAACACTGGCTCAAACATGCCAATGACCATGGAGCTAGCCAAGAACTGGCACTGTTTTCTTCTATTACACACAAGGTCACCACGAGTGACCATGAGTTGGCACTGACTCCGTAGCAACGAACTGCCACAACTGAACACTTACTCTTGTTTTATGCCTTCACACTGTTTTTCCTTTTTATTCTCAGAATATCTATGCCTTTTACATTCTTTACCGTATCAACTTTATAGTTTTTTATTACACCCTCTCTATATTTCTATTTGAAGCCTGAAAATGCAAAGAATGTTGCTATTCCTCTCTGCTTCATGAGTATTGGTTGTGTATCTCCTCTACTAAATTATAAAGTCATTAAAGATAGAGGCAATATATTGTCATTTCCTATATTTTTGTACCTTTTAGCCCAGTATTGAACCACTATCAGGCAGTCTATAAGCAGTGATTTATTGATTGATTAATGGTGAACAAGTCATTTCTTGTCTGCTTTGCTTTAGATACGTAACTAGTCAACGCCATACTATTCAGGGAGACTACATGGATACCATGGAAGAACTTGCTGAGCTGGTGGGAGTCAAGCCCAATCTACTATCCTTGGCCTTCACTGACCCCAGGTTGGCCTTGTATTTATTATTGGGACCCTGTACTCCAATTCAGTATCGTCTCCAGGGCCGTGGAAAATGGAACGGTGCACGAAAAGCTATCCTTGCTACGGATGATCGGATCAGGAAACCTCTGATGACAAGAGTTGTGGAAAAGAATGACTCCATGACCTCAGCAATGACAATGGTCAAGATTATGTTGGCTGTTGCTTTCTTTGCTATAATTATGGGCTATTTTTAGCTGTCTGATTGTCACCACCCACGTTTTCCCTAAGAAGCTGATTCTAGATACCTTCAAGAACCTGAAGAAATTTTCAAACTCAGATCACATTGCCCAGTAATCTCCTTTTGTTCTTCTTTTCATAACATGATCTTTTTTCTTCCCCTATAGAAAAAGCCCTAGTTTTTTGTTCTAATTGATTCACCTTCCTACCTCTCAAGACCCACCACCTTTTCTTTGTAATAGTCTCTAAACTGAGTTCAGGATTCTTCCGGTCATTTTGTGCATTTTGTGCAGGATTCTTGACAGGATAGGTACTTTGTAAATGTATTTTATTGGTTATTAAACACGAGAGGTGAGCATATTAGTAATCATCTATGTAAGAACTAGTTGGTTTCAGGTAACTCTGCTTCTGATGGATGTGATTTTCTTTTAGAAACTAATTTTTTGTTGTTTATTTTTAGTATTGTAGCTAAGTACCTGTTTCCTGTGATATGGGAAAGCATGATAATATAATGGTTGTATGTATCTGAAATTAGACATAAACTTCAGACACTGTTTCACTCTCTGTACTCTGCCATAACCACAAATGACTACTGTCCATTGAATCAACTCCCTGGCAACCACATGTATCAAAGTAAAACTATAGAAGAGTTTTCCATGTCTGATTATTTGGAATTAGATCACCAGATCTTTCTCTCAAACTGTCTCTAAGTAGATTTCACCCTCTAAACTTTTGGTTAGAGGCAGTTGAACTCATTAACCTTTTGTACACCCAGGGGCCCCTGTGTTCCCTGATATAACTGATACTGTGCTTAAGCAACATGTCTTCATTTTTCCATGAAGAAATTGCCTTCAACTTCTGAGGCTCACAAGTCATCCTGATTATCTGCCAGTAGGCTCACCTTGGTTGAAAACCTTGACATTCAAAAGTGGTTGTTCTATCTGCTCTAAAGCCGAGCACCAAATTAAGACAGATGAAGGAGAAGAATTGGCCATCCGTTTTTTTAAATAGCAGGCATTCAGATACCCTGTGTACAGCTTTGGGCATGTTGCCAGGAAGGGCCAGTCCTTGGAGAAGGGCATCATGCTTGAAAGGGTGGAGGGACAGTGCAGGAGAGGAAGACCCTGGATGAGATGGATTGATTCAGTGACTGGGGTGATGGGGGTAGGAGTGTCAGAGACAATTAAATTGGCTCAAGATAGAGCAGGGTTTATGTTATTGTTCTTGTTGTACATTGGGTCACTGTGAGTCGCAGGCAACTCAGTGGCACATCACAACAATAACAATCTGTTAAGGGTAAACTTTATTGTCATTTTGTAACATACTTTGGGTCTGCTGTTAGGAAGAGTCTGCCCTTAAGAAAAAAACATGTTGAAGAAGGTAAAGGGTCAGTGAAAGAGAGGAAGAACGTCAACAAATGGACTGCCACAGTGACCAAAATAGGTTTGGGCATGATGGAGATCTTGGCAATGGCACAGGTTAGAACAAGGTTCAGATCTGTCGTCCATAGAGTGTCTAGGAGTCATAGTCAACTCAGTGGTACCTAACAACCTCAAACATCTGCTTGAACTCTTGGTTTCCATATCCAGGGACAGACAAGATTTTAGCTTAGAAGTACCTGCCAACTGTTGGAGGCTTACTAATAATAATTTGTCTCCTCTCCCTTGCTTTCCCCATCCTCAGTCCTTTCACTAAATGAAGTTTAAGTAAAGAGTATTCAAAGACACCACTTATGTATGTGGGTGTTTTTGTAGGTTTGGGTTTGGGTGTTTTTTTTTTTTTATTAAAAGGAAACTGAAATTATGATTGGCTGATTCCTCAGAGAATATAGGTAATTTCACAGAGGTCACTGGTTAGTGTGGACTGTATTAAAGTACAGATGAGCAGAGATGAAAGCAGAGACACAGTGATCCTAAAACTCTGCCTACTTCTCTTTAAGACATGTGTTAACTTGAACTCACTTGGAGTTTACCTTGTGCAAATACTTTCATTTTACCCAAAGAAGGCTTGCCTTTTATTCTAAGGAACTCACTGCCATCAGTTGGTCCTGACCCCTGAGGACCCTCCACTGGGTTTCTGAGGCTGTAAATCACACAGGAGGAACTTTATCTTTCCCCCAGGACAGCTGATAGATTGGACCAGCCAAAGAAGCACTTGGGTTTTGAGTTAATAGTGCATCTTGCTAGAGACCGTGTCACCAGGGCACCCAGTTTCTGAAAAAGAGAAGCTTTAAAACTTGTGGAATTTCCTGTGTAATTAAGATAATGAGCAGGGGTTGGCCAGGATGGAAGACAAATGAAATTAAATTACACTAAAGTTAGCAGAATGGCTCATCATCTACAATGTAGCTTCCCTTTTCCCATTAAAAACTTTTAACTAATCTACAGAGTCCTTATTTTTCCCCCCTAAAGGAAATGTCTCCTTGAATGCTCTATATTAACTTTACATATACTTTAATTATATCCTTTAATTCCTCTATGTTTTAATTATTTTGACATGCATTAAGTTAGACTCAGTGTTAACTAATTAAAGGTACAAACATTTTGCTTATGCCAGTTTTTGTTTGTTTGTTTGTTTTTAAAAAAATCATCCAGAGTAATTCTGAAACACTAAGTAAAGAAAATGGAAAGTAGGAACTGATTTGTGTCCCAGTTTTCAGCTAATTGTTTTTCACTTGTGGAAGTTTTGCATGTTCAACTGTTGTGCAATATGTTAGTAAATACTGGCACTACTGTTTAGAACTTGGCAGGATACATCTGAACAACTGCAAGAATAACATGAGGAATTATAATAAAATAGCCAAAAATGTGCAGGCAACTCAACGGCACGTAGCAACAACCACCACCAAAAATTTCAGAATTACAAATTCCTCCTAATATAATCATTGGAACACTTATCTAGCATTGTGGCCTAAGTTACCTGTGCTTTTTGAAAGTTACAGAATTGTTATTACTTCTTAGGTCTTCCTCTCTTTTGCTGACCCTCCTCCTTTCCAAGCATGATGTTTCTTTCTAAAAAAATAACCTCCCCTAGAAACATGTCCAAAGTATGAGGGATGAAACTTCACCATCTTTGCTTCCAAAGAATACTCTGGCTGCACCTTTTCCCAGACATCTGTTTGTTCTTTTGGCAGTCCATGGGATGTTCAGCATTCTTCTCCAACACTACATCACAAAGGCATCAATTCTTCTATCATCCTCATTCATTGTCTAGCTCTCAGAAGCACAGAGGTTGAAAAGACCATGGATGGCCTAAATCAGGCACCCTTTGGTTCTTAAAGTGACATCATTGCCTGACAGTAGACTTGCCCTATTAAGTTAGTGACAGTGACAATAGGTCAAAAGTCAACTGAAGGTCAGATACTTTACTTGTTTTAGCATGTAAATGTGTCAAATTAACAATCATCTGATGATATAATTCCTAACTGATCAGCAACAAGTATCAGTTTCTTTATTTTACTTACTGTTATTAAGTAATATATTTTTGATAAAAGTTTACTCAGCAGATTAAGTTTCCATTTGAAAATTTCCACATATATTATTCAGTAACATTAGTTACATTTTCCACAATATGTTGGCATTTCCTTCAATTACATTCTGGTTGTTCCATTTCTAGTACTCTAGTTTCCCTGCCCTTTTATCTTCTCATAGTAACTTTAGCGTAATTATTGACCATTGTTGTTGTTAGGTGGTGCCGTCAAGCCAGAACTGACCATCCAGCAGGTTTTTGGAGGCAGTTAATTGCACAAGAGGATTGATTGCATCCTTCTTCCCTGGAGCACCTGATGGATGCAAATCTTGTGCCTTTGGTATTACAGCTAGGCCTCCAGAGCTCCCTAAATGTTGACTACCTGGTCTCATACAAATGGATTTTTAGTGAGGCATCACACTCATAGATAATACCCTTTATTTGTATGTGTTATTTCAACAAAAGTTGGTTTCAGGAATAGTTTTGATTCAAAGTTTGAAGAGCATCTCAAGGTGATAGTTTCAGGGAGGTCTGTAGTCTCAATTAATGAAGTAAGTCTGGGCTTTTAAAGGATTTGAGCTCTGGTCTGCATTTCTCATTCCAATTAAACTAGGGTTTATCTCTTGTAACCTTGATCAAAATAGCCAGTAATGTTAGTTAGCTAGACACCATGTAGTCTAGTCTCTGTCTGGGAAGGTAAAGCCAAGATAGAATTAATACTATGAGAGTTTCACTGCCTCCCAATGTCACCGAGCAAATGATTATGATACTAAATAACCTAAACTGTAGAGATGGTATTGAAAACCTCTTCCAATAGCTCCACATGCCAGATAAACTGGTGTGGGCTAGCATCAGCCCTGCATAATTTCTCTTCTTAGTCAAGGAAAACTCTGAAGAAGAAAAGATTTCAGGAAACATTTGGATGAGTATTAGAAAGACTCATCAAAATCCTTGGAATTCCTTGATTCTCTTTGTTCTCTGAATTATAAATACCCCATATTTATATTTATCTCAACTCAAATGGAATAACAGGTCTTAGCTGTGTGCTGTCCAATTCTCAAATCACAGGGCGGACTAATAAACTTCTACCACTGCTTTGGTTGACATACCTGATGATAGAAATGGGATCCGTAGGAAAACTGAAGAATTTGTAAAACCCCTCCCTAGATTTTGTCAAGCACTTAACCCAGTTGAGGTGATTGGGATCTTCATCTCTGCACTATCATAGAGTCACGCCTGGATTCTAAGCTCCACATGTTGCATAAAAGCCCTCTTAGATTGAAATTTTTATTTGTGTCTGTATTGTTAACTCTGAAACTTCCATCCTGATGTGATCGATTGTGCAAACTTTTAGAGAGCTTTGGATACACCTCACACATACCAATTCACCACATAATCAAGACCTAGGGCCTGGATCATGTTTGGTTTGGTTTCTCTGGCACACAGAAACAACAACAACAACAAAAAAACCCACCAGTTTAGGGAATAAAAAATCATTATGAAAATTTTTCTCCTTGGAAAAGTTTGTTTTCTCCATAGGAAATTGGAACTCCAGGATCCAAAATGAAATAAAATGAATTGTGTATTTTGATTGATACTTAGAAACTTCTCAGAGATAAGACTAAATGGGCCTCTAAAAGATATGGTGTCTCTGCAACAATGAATGAACATTTAAAAAAAAAAAAGGAACTGGAGGAAGGGAAGCGTGAGGAAAATGTAACAATGAATGAATGAAAATTTAACTTTCCTATAAACATTTGTTAAAGTCACAGATAAAATTTTAAAAATTATTACTAAACAAATGGTGTCTTAATTAAAAATAGCTTTAAAAGTGTTTAAAAAGCCTTGAAATGTCTCCTTTGTGAAAAGTCTTTACATGTCTTTTGCCCATTTTGTGATTAGGTTATCAGTCTTTTCCTTGTGGAGGCCTGTTGTATTCTATATACTGCTGTGATGAGACCCTTGTCTAAGATGTTATTGCCAAATATTTTTTCTCAGTCAGTATGTTTTATCTTCATCCTATAGGGAAACATTTTTAAAGGATACTGAGACTTAATTTTTAGAAGGTCCCTTTCGCTCAAGCTCACTGCCGCAGTCACTATGTCACTCCATCTGGCTGAGGGTCTTCCTCTCCTTCACTGACCCTCCACTTTAACAACAAGCATGATGTCACTCTCCAAGGAACAGCCACTCCTAACTACATGCCTGAAGTATGTCTGACGTATGAAGACAAAGCTTCATCATTAGTGAGTTGAAATGAACTGTTTGCTGTTGTTGGTAGGTACCATCAAGTGGCAACTGACTCATAGCTGACCCTCAAGCAGTTTTCAGATGCTGTAAATTACACAGGAGGGCACTGCCTATCTTTTCCCACCGAGTGGCTGGTGGATTCATACCACATGTCTTAATAACCACATGTCTTGTATAACTTCTTACCACTAAGCCACCAGAGTTCCTCGAAATGAATTAGTGTTGAGTATTTTTAATCAGCCAATTGTTACTGGAAAGGCTTGATTCCGCCACCTGCAACTGCAAGAATCAATCTTGTAGACAGGAGTTGGAACAGAAGAAAAAAAAATAGATTTATCAAATGTTAGCAGAATGAAGAGAAATCTCCTCCCATGTGATTAATGGCCTCTGAAAACACCCTGGAGTGTCAGCTATGTTTTGGTTCCAAGTCAACGGTGTACAGCAACAACAGTATAAAGGATACAGGGAGTATGTTGTTGTTAAATGTCAACAAGTCGAGTATGACTCATAATAATCCCATAAACAACAGACCTGACCTCTGTCCTATCCTGCACCATCCTCATCATCCACTGCACATTTGAGTCCTTTGCCACAGACACTGCATCAGTCTATCTCATGAAGGTCTTCCTCCTCTTTGCTGACCTTCCAAATATGGAAGAGTCTCTTCTAATAACACGTCCTAAACATGTGAGGCAAAGCCACATCAACTTTGCCTCCAAAAAACATTCTGGTTTCACTTTCTCCAAGACGTATCTGTTTGTTCTTCTAGAAGTCCATGTGATATTCAGCACTCTTCCATACCACAACTCAAATGCATCAGTTCTTCTTCTGTCCTCTTTAGTCATCGTCCTGCTCTCAGAGGCACAGCAGGTGCTTGGAAGGACCATGTGACTTGAATCAGGCACATATGAATTTTTAGATTGATAGCACTGCTGTTTAGGACTTCAGCCAGTACCCAGATACTAGCCTTTCCCAATGTTACATGTCTCCTGAACTCCTGACTGCTGGTACCAAAGGTTTGGATTGTGGATCCAAGTAAGATGAAATTGTTGACAATTTTTCTCCATCTATCATGATTTTGCCTATTGGTCCAGCCATGAGCATTTCCCCCCCTTAAATTTGAGATGCAGTCCATATTGATGACTGTGTTCTTTGATTTTTTGCCAGTCCTTCTCATTTGTGGCAAGCAAGGCTGTGTCATCTGCATAACATAGATTACTGCTGAGTCATCACACAATCTTGAAGTCATCCTTCTTCATAGAGTCCAGCTTCTTGAATGATTTACACAACATATTGAATAGGTATGGAGAAAGTATATAAACTTCATGCACATCCTTTTTTTTTGAGGTATAATTATTTTTTCTCTTCTTCTTTTTATTTTTATTTTATTATTTTGTGTGTGTATACCATCAAATCAGATTTGAGTGGTACAGGAGGAGGACATTGCCCCTCCTTTTCCAGCAGAGCATCTGGTGGATTCAAACCACGCACCTCTGGGATTGCAGTGCAGCTTTTTGCCACTAGGCCACCAGAGAGGTATAATTTTAATAAAATGAAATCCATCCTTTTTAGAATAGTCCTATGAGCTCTAATAAATGTTCATGCCACTATCACAAGCGAGATACAGAATTGTTCACCTTAGTAATGTCAGAGGAACTAAAGCTCAAAGACTGATAGAATCAGAATAAAAGAGATAAGAATAAGCCTAAAGGGAGTTCTGGTGGCCTAGTGGCAAGAAGCTGCTCTGCAATCTCAGAGGTACGTGGTTCAAAACCCACTAGATGCTCTGCTGGAGCAGAAGGGGCAATCTGCCCCTGTACCAGTCAGATCCAATTTGACGGTACACATACATACAAAACAATAAAATAAAACCATTTAAAAAAAATATATAAGCCTTTATGGAGAGATCTGTTGCGGGATCCCTGGTGAGCCAGCAATTAAGCATTTAAACTGTCAACAGCTTCACCTTGCTTAGGTCCATAATTAACACCTCTGATACCAGCAGTCAGGAAATAAGGAGATGCAGTACAGTGGGAAAATCTGCAGTTAGGGACCTCTCCTAGTTATTAAGGTGCAATGATGTCAGTTTGAGGACTGAGGTGCATCTGATTCAGGCCATAATCTTTCCAATCACTTGCTATGCAACGGAGAGCTGGACAATGAGTAAGGATGACAGAAAAAGAATTGACATCTTTGAGCCGTGGTGCTAGAGAAGAGCACTGAGTATCCCATGGATGGTCAAGATAACAAAGATATGCCTTGGAAAGGGTGAAGCCATGGAGCTCTTTGGAGGGAAGAATGGCGAGGCTTTGTCTCACATACTTTGGGCATGTTGCTAGGAGGGGCTATTCCTTGGAGAAGGACATGATGCTGGAAGGGTAGAGGGTTGGCAAAGGAGAGGAAGACCCTCAATCAGGTGGATTGACATGGTGACTGCTGCAATGGGCTCTTTTGTGTTAGGAAGTTTCAGGATGGCACAGGATAGAACAGAATTATGTGTTCATAGGGTTGCTATGAGTTGTACTCGACACAATGACATGTAACAACAACTGAGCATTTCTTTTGTCGTTCATAACCACCCAGGGTATCCTAGAAGCCAGGCCTGCCTGTGTGTGCTCGAAAAGTCACAGCCTTGAAACTCTAGAGATATCAGTTCTATTCCATATATATAAGGGCACTAGGAGTTGAATTTGACTTGACAATAACAGTAATCCCTAACAACAGGTGTATTCCCACTGGGATGAAGTATTCCAGGTAACCAAATCCCACCCAGTAAGGCAGCTGTCTCTTTCATACATCCTGACATCTGTTGAATGAAGGCTGAGATGAAATTACTATTTGTATTACTAACTAGGTACTCAGGAGCAACAGTGTCTCTCTGGAGACTAAGGTGCGCCTGATACAGGTCATGGTATTTGCAATCGCTTGTTATGCATCAGAGAGTTGGACAAT
>NW_006400030.1:3115172-3116323 GCF_000299155.1 Elephantulus edwardii | reverse complement strand
GCTTGGGAGGGTGGAGGGACAGCGCAGGAGGGGAAGACCCTCTATGAGATGGATTGATTCGGTGACTGGGGTAATCGGGATGGGTGTGTCAGAGGCGGTGTGGTTGGCGCAGGATAGAGCAGGGTTTAGAGCTGTTGTGCATAGGGTCGCTATGAGTCGGAAACGACTCGACGGCACATAACAACAACAACAATTACTAACTAGAATTATATGTTAATTGTATGTGTCAAGATGTATTACTAAAGTGAATTATATGTTTCACTCAAAAACATTTTTGAGACCCTTAGTATAAACCCTAGGATGTTGGTTCTAAGCAAAGCTAGTTTCCTATTACTATAAATGTTGTGTGTATTAGAAAAGCCACCTTAACCTTCCCCAGCTAATTTAATTTTTGTTTATAAACACTTGGGTAAAAGTGAAATGTCCATATAAAAATCAGGTATGTAGCTAGACACTTGCCCTCTTTCTGCAGAAAACAATCTTAAAAAGCTATAGATTTTGCCACTGTGGCAACAAATAAAAAGAAAAAGCTATAGATTTGTTCTATATTCTAGCTCCTGATTTCTTTTTGTCCCTTTGTACTACTCAACCACTTTCCCCCTCCCACCTCTTGGCAACCAATGACTTGTTTTCTGACCCTTTTCTTCTGTTTTGATGTCTTTGAGTTATGGTTCTAGAAAAGAGTTTTGAAAATACCATGGACTGCCAAGAGAACAGTCTGTTTTGGAGAGGGTGAAACCAAGTTACTCCCTGGAGACAAGGATCTTGAAGCTCTGTCTTACATACTTAGGGCATGTTGGCAGGAGGACCCTGTCCTTGAAGAAAGACATTATACTTGCAAGGATGGAGGAACAACACAGGAGAGAAAGACCCTGGATAAGATAGATTGACTCAGTAACTAGAGTAATGGGGGTAGCTGTGTCAGAGACAGTGGGATTGGCACAGGACATAGCAGGGTTCAGAGCTGTTGTACATAGGGTTGCTATCACAAGTGACTCGATGGCACATAAAACAACAACAACAACAACAACAACAACAACAATAATATACTGTTGTATGTATCAGTTGTCTCCATACCTTTTCAACATGTATGCAGAGCAGATTATCCGGGAGGCTGGGCTCTATGAGGAGAATTGTGGTATCAGGATTGG
>NW_006400030.1:3112957-3113897 GCF_000299155.1 Elephantulus edwardii | reverse complement strand
AACAACAACAACAACAACAACATGTATCAGTTGTTTCTTTTTTGCTGAGTATTATTTCACTGCATAGCCATACTACATTTATCAGCTCACCAGGCAAAAGACCATGACAATAATAACATAAATAAAAATCTCCACTTTTCACATTTATGCCATTTCTTTGCACATTTACACTTTGGATGGATGCTTCAGAGCTATTGTGCATAGGATCGCTGATGGCACATAACAACAACAGTTCAATAGGGAACAAATCTTTATATTTCAAGCTTTTAGCTTCGATGGAGAAGTTTTAAGAGGAAGGCATAATCAGAGTTGAAACTTGACTTTGAAATATACAACAACTCATTGTCATCAGTCTAATTGTAGCCAACACATAGTATTGTAGCCAACTCTATTGGGTTTTTGAGGTACTGCTCACCTTTCTCCCTTGGAGCACACTTGGTTGATTTGAACTACCAGAGAAGCATGGCCGTTCAGTTAGTAATGATACTCCCTATGGACCTGGCTACCAGAGCTCCCGTAAAGATGAGATAATTTGTTTACAAAAACTCTGGTGCCCTAGAGGTCAGGAGTTGTAATACCAACCTAAAGGCAAGCTATTCAAATTTACTAGCTGCTCCACAGGAGAAAGATGGGTAATTTCCTCCCATGCAATTTATTGTCCCTACAAACTCGCTGGAGAGTCAACTATGGGTCAGTTGCAACTCAACGGTACTTAACAATAACAACAATTATTTCTCTTTACTCTGTTTTCCATAGGAAACACATATCAAGGATATATTAAAAGGGAGAAAATAAACTGGGTCAGAAAACATAATAGTACATAAGTCAAAGGTATTGCTTCAGAATCCTACTGGAAAGACTGAAAGAAATTTGGGAAAAGATTGTGTTAGATTGTTGTTGTTATGTGCCACTGAATCGCTTGTGACTCCTAGCGACCCTA
>NW_006400030.1:3092534-3112112 GCF_000299155.1 Elephantulus edwardii | reverse complement strand
ACAGATTGTTGTAGATCTTCCACCAATTCTGACTCCACATTTCTCCTCATAGAGCCCAGCCTCCCGCATAATTTGTTCTGCATACAAGTTGAAAAGGTATGGAGACAGGACACATGTGTTGAATTACCAACCAAAATTCCCAACCCATAGTGACCTCATGCAACAGTAAAACTTCCTTGAAAGATTTTCTAGGCTTTCACCTTTACAGAGATGTCATGCTTGGAAAGCTGGAGGATCAGTAAAAGAGAGGAAGATCTTCAACAAGATGGACTGACACAGTGACAGCAGCAATGGGCTCCAGTATGTCAGAGATGATGAGTATGGCACAGGATTGGGCAGGGTTCATATCTGTTGTTTACATGTCGTGCTCAACTTGATGGCATATAACAACAACAGCAATCTTTCCAGGAGATGATCATCAGATATTTCTCCTCTGGAGATGCTGAGTAGGTCAATTCACCAGCCTTGTGATCTGTAGCACAGCAATTAACTAGATGTCAACCAAGGCTTCTTCGGGGGAAGAGTGAACCAAATCCATTGACAACTTAATTTCAACTCATAACTTGACCTTGTAGAATAGCAAAGAACAGTCCCTGAGGATTTAGGTTATAAATCAGCCAACCATTAAGGAAATGCTGTCAAGGACCTTTCCAGAATATTGAGGTAAATCTTCTGTCAGGGACCTTTTCAGAATAATGAGAAGCAATGATGTCAGTATAGAGACTAAGGTGAACCTGATCCATGCCATGGTCTTAGCAGTTGCTTGCTATGCATCAGAGAGCTGAACAACGACTAAGGATGACAGAAGAAGAACTGATGCCTTTGAGTAGTGGTGCTAGAGAAGAGTCTTGAACATACCATGAATCGCCAAGAAAACAAATAGGTCTGTCTTACAGAGGGTGAAACCAAGTTTCTCCTCGGAGGCTTTTTTAAAAAATATATATACTGGTTTATTTAATAAGTTTAAATACATTGTTTTTCACATAGGATCTTTCCCCTTTCCTTCACCACCCCATCCATCAAATTGTGCAACTCTATGATTAACCTGCCCCACCCAATTCTTACTTTTCTGTTTCCACCCTCCCCCCTCTTGGATCCTCATACTCATTCTATAATAATGGTTTTATACAGTATTTGCCCTTATGGGACATAATGCTCCTCAGTCCCTCACAAGTAGTAATTTGCAAAATCATTGCTCCTGTGTCTCTTGTGTGCTGTGTAGTATTCCGTTGTGTGAATGTACCATAATTTCTCAATCCATTCCTTTTTTTCCACACATCTGAGCTGTCTCTATGTTCTTGCAATGGTGAATGATGATGCTGCAAACATTGATGTATAAGTCTCTGTTTGAGCCTCAGTTCTCCTTTGCTTGGGTTATATTCCAAACAGTGGAATAGCTGGGTCATGTGGCGTTTCTGTTAACTCCCTCTCACATACTTTGGGCATGTGGCCAGGAGGGACATATCCTTGGAGAAGGACATTACATTCGGAAGGGTAGAGGGACAGCTCAAGAGAGGAAGACCCTGGATGAGATGGACTGATACAGTAAGTAGGGCAATTGGGGAGGTGTGTTGAAATCAGTGAGACTGGCTCAGGACAGGAAAAGCTTCAGAGCTGTTGTATGAATAGCTATGAGTAGCGGGCACCTTGATGGCACATAACAAAACAACAAATCAGCCAATTATCATCTTTTTCCCAAGGATCAAGAACTGGTATGTTTGACCCTAGGACCTTGGGAGAGGGAGAAACAAACAAAAAACTCAAAATTCGCTTATTTCTACTTGATCTCTGAGAGTAGGGATTAACATGAATTACCAAAGCAGTCAAAATTTAGGAGTGAGCATCATCAGAAAATTGTATCTTTTTGCTGTTATTTCTTTGGTTAAGAGTAAGAGAGTGATTGAAGTTGGAAGTAGTACAACAATAAAAGACAGAGGAGGAGTAGAGTTGTCAGAGTCTAGCAGATTTTCAACTAAATGCAAAAATAACTTTTCCCAACACTAAAGCTGTTCACTCAAAAAAAGCTGCCATTTGTGACCTATCACTGGCTGTGCTTTATCCTAAGTGGCATATCTTTTAAAAATGTCAGTAAACAGTATCCCTGGACTTCATTCCCAAATATTTATCCAAAGCTTACCGTCCAGAATAAGAAGAGGAATCAAATCTATATCTACTCTAAAGTAGTTGTCAAAGCAATACTACTCACAATGTGAGTCACACATCTGCCCTGGGGGTATTGTTAAAATGCAGATTCCTATACTGCATGTGGCTTTGGAGGGGTAAGTCCTTCTCTGTGTTGGATGGGAACAGGCTGGATGCCAATGAGAGCCTGGAGTGCAGGCCTGGGTTTTTTTAAAAAACTCATTTGGGTACCATGGACTGCCAAGAAAACAAATAGATTCATCCTAGAGAGGGTTAAACCAGGCTGCTCCTTGGAGGCAAGGATTCTGGGGCTTCGCCTGACATACTTTGGACATGTTGTAAGGAGAGACAGGTCTTTGGAGAGGGACATCATGCTGGGCAGAGTGGAGGGACAGCGCAGGAGGAGAAGACCCTCTATGAGGTGGATTGATTCAGTGACTGGGCTAATCGGGATGGGTGTGTCAGAGGCAATGAGATTGGCACAGGGTAGAGCAGGGTTTAGGGCTGTTGTACATAGGGTCGCTATGAGTCGCAAATGACTCGATGGCACATAACAACAACATTTGGGTAATTGAAATGAACCTTCTCCTAAGTGGTACAATGCTGTTCTGCCATTTCTCTGTATTGAGGTAATTTTGGATTGCTGTGACACTGAATGGTGTGCCATTGGTACATCAAATGCTGTAATGGTTACACATGGTTGACAATGTTTGGAAGAGCTCACTGATTAAGACAGGCTTGGAAGTAGGAGTGGCGTCCACTTCCTAAACATGCCTGTGGAAACTCTATGAACTTAGGGAAAGGACAATAGTTCTAGAACAAGGTTAAGGTCTTTTGTTTATAGGGTTGGTACTAGATGGCACTTAACAACAACAACATATAACCCTGTCTCCATTTTGGAGTTGGGTGAAGTGTCTGGACTCTGCAAGATGGTGCTCTTGTTTTGGTTGAGGACCTGTATGGATTGTTAGGTTGTTTTTATTTAAGCCTCTTGTTTAGAGTCAACAGGACCTCTTGCCCGAGGGATTATATTTTAATCTCTTGTTACTATGTTTTGGAGGAACATTCTTCTAAGCCATATAGCACTCTGGTCATTTGCTGTACTGAGGTAATTTGGGTTTGCTGTGACACTGAACCTTGTGCCACTGGGGTCTCAAATGCCATATGGAACAAACTGTGCCACAGGTGTGCCAAACACTGCATCGGCTGCCCATGGTGGACAGTGTTTGGTGGAGTTCAAAGACTGATTCAGGTTTGGAAGCAGAAATGGCATCACTTCCTAAACCACATGCTTCTGAAAACTCTATGAACTTTGAGAAACGACGATAGTTATAAAAAGACTTTAGGATTTTTGTTCATAGGGTCGCTATGAGTCGTGCTCCTCTCGAAGGCATCAACACCACCACCACCACCACCCCCCTGCAGGCTTACAATGGGCATAGATGATACTAATGCTGTTGTTGTGTGGCGCACAGGCTGAGCAACAAGTCGAGCAAGGACTGAAACATGCATAAAATGAAATACAGATGCTTCCCCCAAGAACATTTTCTTTATCGCTAAAATTTATTTAATACCTCTTCAATGGGCAGATAGCTCATTTCTGTCGCTCAAACTTCCAGCAGTTACCATTACTTCCTTCTTAGGGAATTTAAATCTGATCTCTTTTTTTCTTTCTTTCAAAAGCAAAAGTTCTCTATTAAGTAAGGAATATGGACCGGGCAAAATGTGTTCTGTTCCACTAACATCATCATCCAACTGTAAGGACAGCAGGTTTACTGAAGTGTTTTTGTAGTTTCTTTTAAGGATTAAAAACAACAACAACATTGAAATGAGTACCAAATATCATTATTTTCCTTACCCTTTTGGTAATTTTAGAAAGTTGACTCCCCCCCCCCAATTCTCTACAAGACTCCCCATCTCATTGGGCTCTCCTCTCTCGAGGACGCTGCTCTTCAGAGGTTTTGGTGAACTAGGGCTGGTGATGGGGGCGGGGAAAGGCAGCACCGCACCCCGGGTCCCAAACCCCCGAGGCCCGGCGGTCGGGAGGGCGGCCTCATTCTGGGACCGTCCTGTCCACAGCGCAGGCCCAGGGACCCACTCACCAGCACTTCCAGCTCACTGCGTCTCCCCTTGTCAGGCGGCGGCGCCAGCTCTCCAAGGATCGCCGCGCTGGGCGTCGAGCGCCCCCGTCTGGCGCTGACGGCCGGGCGCAGCTGACACCATTGAGGCGGCGGCGGCTAGAGAGGCGGCCGCGCGGGCGGGCGCGTGCGGGGCGTGCCCGGCGCGGCTGGCCTTGTAGCCATTTTAGGAGGAAATTTCAGATCGCTCCTTGGAGGCGCGACTTGAATTTCAATAACTTTATTGGTGGCCTTATCCTCAGGGCAGCCATTGCCCCAGCCGCTTGAGGAGGAGGGAGCCAATCGCGGAAGGTGATTGGGGTGGGGAGGACTGGGATGGGTGCAGGGTGTGCGGAGATGCAGAGGGAATTCCCGAAGAGGGTTTCCTGAGAAGGGGGCAGTGCGGGGACCTAGGGACGTGAAGGCTCTTCCTTGAAGGCTAGAGAGGGAGGGGAATCCCGGGCGCGCGCTGTCCCTGCGGCGGGGATTCCCCTCCCGGTTCCCAGGGCGCAGGGGCGGGGCCGGGGGCGCCCCTGACGCAGCGGCTGGGGTGTCCCCCGCACCGTGTCACTCTCCGCGGCAGGTGGCTCCCGACTCGAACCGCAGTCATGGGAAACACCACCAGCGACCGAGTGTCCGGGGAGCGCCACGGCGCCAAGGCGGCGCGTGCTGAGGGGGCCGGCGGCCATGCCCCGGGCAAGGAACACAAGATCATGGTGGGCAGCACCGACGACCCCAGCGTCTTCAGCCTGCAGGACTCTAAGGTAGGCACCCTCGCACCCCAGGTTGGTGACAGTGCTTCAGAGGGCTTGCTTCACGGGCTCCTGCTCCCCTTTTCAGGTTCTTTTTCATTATGCTGACTTGGGTTACTGTCTTTTCAGTTAAAGGGGTTTTCCAGGGTCGGGGGTATTGGATGATCATTTCATTTACGGTGCTGCCTCAAAAAAGAATAGACAAAGAGAACGGATTCTTGCCTTCTTGCTTTTCTGATTAGAGTTTTGGCCGCATTTTTAGAATAAGAGGTAATATATCCCCCCCCCACCCCCCGCCAAATCGTGGGTTTTAAAGACACAGTTCTAGAATATTACTAGAGTATGAAGTGCAAGCCTTAGTGGCAAACTTCAGAGGGTAGATTGCCAGAGCTGCTGACCTCTGGCGACAATTTCTCAGTTTGTTTTCAAACTGGTAAATGAGTTTTCTTTCTTTTTTTTTTTTTTTTTTTTTAGTTTTCTTTTTCTTGGAAACATACCAGTGCCATTTTTACCCTAAGAGTTTAAACCTGCCTGTGCCCCTCTGGCATGGATGTCAGCAACAACTAGTGCTTTTGTGAATGCTTTAGGAAGTGCTGGTGATGTAGCTACTAAGAGCTTGTCTGCTAACAGAAATATTGACAGTTTGAATCTGCCTAGAGGCTGTGACCTTACGATCCTGCAAAGACCAAAGTCTAGAAAACTCTAAGGAACATGGTGTCTCTGTGAGTCAAAAGTCGCTCCAGAGCATCTAACAACAGCCCTAGTTTTGGGTGCCAATAAAAGATTTAATTTGGTAGACCTAATGAATTTTCTCATACACTGACCTGAAGTGCTTGCTGCAAAAGGTCAAGGACTGCAGTCTTCAATATGGATTGAAGCTCAACATCAAGAAAACAAAGATTCTCACCGCTGGGCCAGTTAGCAGCATGAGGATAGATGTTGAAGAGATTGAGACTGTAAATAGCTTTAGTTTGCTTGGCTCCACAATCAACACTTTTGGCACCAGCAGCCAGTAAATTAAAGCACATATTGCGTTGGGAAAGTTGGCTGTCAGAGACCAGTCCAAAATACTGAAGAACAATGATGTCAATCTGGAGACTAAGGTACACCTGATAGAGGCCATGGTCTTTGCATTAACTTCCTTATGCCTCAGAGAGCTGGATAATGACTATGACTAGGGATGATAGAAGGAGAATTGATGCCTTTGAGCAGTGGTGCTGGAGAAGAGCATTGAATGTACCATGGACTGCTAGGAGAACAAACAGGTTAGTCCTAGAGAGGGTTAAACCAGGCTGCTCCTTGGAGGCAAGGATTCTGAAACTTTGTCTGACATACTTAGTAAACGTTGTAAGGAGGGACCAGTCCTTAGAGAGGAACATCATGCTTGGGAGGGTGGAGGGACAATGCAGGAGAGGAAGATCCTGGATGAGATAGATTGACTCAGTGACTGGGGTAATGGCGGTAGGTATGTCAGAGACAATAAGATTGACACAGTAAAGCAGGGTTTAGTGCTCCTGTACATAGGGTCACTGTGAGTCACAGGCTACTCAACAGCACATAACAACTGCATAGTTGGGTTGACTAGGTTATACTTCTTTAACATTCAGCTGCTCCTGAAATGACAAAGCAAATGCTTCCAGTATGCCAGGATTTCACCACTTCCAGTAGTACTTCCAAATGTTGCTGTGACTAAAAAACAACTCATAGCTGCCCTGAGACCTTGCTTCTAATTACAAGGCAGCAAAGATTCTCACCACTGAGCCAATTGGCAGCACCATGATAGATGGAGAAGAGATCAAGATTGTTAACAATTTCAGCTTTCTTGGGTCCACAGTCACCACTCTTGGCACCAGCAGCCAGGAAATTAAAAGACTAATTAATTTTATTAGGGAAGTCTACTTTTAGTGACCTTTCCACAGTGCTGAAAAGCAAAGATGTTAGTCTAGAGACTAAGGTGTGTCTGATCCAGGTCATGGTCTTCACAGTTACTTAGTATGCATAAGAGAGCTGGACAGTCAGAAGAAGAATTGATGGAATTGTGGTGTTGGAGATGAGTATTGAACATAGCCTGCCAAGAGAATAAACATGTCTGTCCTGAAGAGAGTGAAACCAAATACCTCTCTTGAGGCAAGGATTTGAAGCTATGTCTCACATACTTTGGGCATGTTACCAGAAAAGGACAGTCTATAGAGAAGGATATGGTGCTTAGAAGAGTAGAGGGACAGCATGGGAGAGGAAGACCCTGGATGAGATGGATTGACACACAGACGAGGGTAATAGGGGCAGGTGTGTTAGAGGCAGTGAAACTGGCTTAAGATAAGACAAGGTTCAGAGCTATTGGGTCATAGGGTTGCTGTGAGTTCCAGGTGACTCAACGGCACATAACAACAAGAAGTTGTGTACCTCCTGAGAAAGGACAGATTGAGCTGATAGCATTGTGACTGCTTTCTCTCCTTGCACTCAAGTGGGAACAGACTCATAGCTAACTTGGATTCAAAAGCTGTAAATCTCAAGAGGGAAAGTTTATCCATCTTTCTTCCAGGGAGCCTCTGGTGAATTAAAATCATAGAGAGGCACCTTTAGGTTAACAGCACAACTCTCTACCAACTTGAGCTCCCTCAGGTCACTTCAGAATGATAGATTTTAATTGATCTATATAGCCTGAACAGAAATAGGAAAATAAATTTTACTTGTTTTTAATAACTCATTTCCCATCATACTGGCATTTTAGACAGTGTACTCCTAATGTGGCAATGATATTTTATATACCTACAAATTTATATATTTATATAAGGTACAAAATAAAGTATTACAATGAAATGTGCAAAGAGCTAGAGTCAGAAAATCAAAGGGTCAGAACTCATTCGACATTCCTTAAGCTCAAGAAACTGAAGTACAAATTCAAGCTTCAAGTTGAAATATTTAAGGATGCTTTGGGCAGAATATTAAATGTTCCAGGAAGCATTAGAAGATGGAAAGAGTATACAGAGTCATTGTACAAAGAGGAATTGGCAGACACAGAAAAATTTCATGAAACAACATATGAGCAAGAGCCTGTGTTGATGAAGGAAGAAGTTCAAGATACTCTGAAAGAATTGGCAAAAAACAAGGGCCCAGGAATTGATGGTGTACCAGTTGACATATTTCAACAAACAGGTGCTGCCCTGGATGTGCTCATCAAGTTGTGCCAAGAAATCTGGAGGACAACCATTTGGCCAGCTGACTGGAAGATCTATATTTGTTCCCATTCCAAAGAAAGGTGATCCGACAGAGTATGGAAATTATCAAACAGTATCATTGATATCACATGTAAGCAAGATTCTGCTGAAGATTATCCAGAAACAACTGGAACAGCACATCAGCAGAGACCTGCCTGAAGTGCATGCTGGGTTTAGAAGAGGCCGTGGTACTAGGGATATTGTAGCGAATGTTAGATAGAATTTTACCAAAAGCACGGAGTACCAGAGGAATGTCTACATGTGTTTCATTGACGATGGAGAGGCATTTGACTTTGTGGACCACAACAAACTGTGGCTGACTCTGAGAAGAATGGGAATCCCAGAACACTTGATTGTGCTTATGCGAAACCAAAATTTGGACTAGGAGGTAGTCATTAGAACAGAGCAAGGAAACACTGTATGGTTCAAAATTAGGAAGGATGTATGCCAAGGATGTGTCCTGTCTCCATACCGTTTCAGTCTATGTGCAGAACAGATTACCTGGTAGGCTGGGCTCTTATGAAGACAATTGTGATATCAGGGTTGGAGGAAGACTCATCAACAGTCTGCATTATGCAGATGACACAACCCTGCTTGCTGAAACTGAGGAGGATTTGAGCACTTGTTGCAAAAGGTTAAGGAATGCAGCCTTCAATATAGATTGAAGTTCAACATTAAGAAAACAAAGATTCTCTCACCCCTGGGCCAATTAACAGCATCATGATAGATGAAGAAATTGAGATTGTTAACAGCTTTAGTTTGCTTGGCTCCAAAAGCAACGTTCTTGGTTTACCGGCAGCCGGAAAATTAAAAAATGAATTGCATTGGTAAAGTCTGCTGTCAGAGAGATCTCCAAAGTACTGAAGAGAAACAGTGTCAGTGTGGAGGCTAAGGTATGCCTGATACAGTCTTTGCAATCACTTGATATGCATCAGAGAGCTGGGCATTGACTAGGGATGGTGGAAGGAGAATTCATGCCTTTGAGCTGTGGTGCTGAAGAAGACTATTGTATATATCATGGTCTGCTAGGAGAACAAACAGGTTCTTCTAGAGAAGGTGAGACCAGGCTGCTCTTTGGAGGCAAGGATTCTGAAACTCCTTGTCTGACATTCTTTGGACATGTTGCAAGACAGAACCAGTTCTTGGAGATGGATACCATGTTTGGGAGGATGGAGGGATAGCACAAGTGAAGAAGACCCTCAATGAGATGTATTGATTCAGTTAATGGATAGATGTGTCAGAGACAGTAAGATTGGTACAGGATAGAGCAGGGTTTAGGGCTGTTGTACATAGGGGTCGCTATGAGTTGTAGGCGACTGGACAGCACATAACAGTATTACTGTATATAAAGTATATGTAGTATGCTACACATGTGGCAAAACATATCAATATGTATTTATATAAAGTATTACTTAACACATTATTGTAGTGGTGTTATGTACCATCAAGTCAGATTGAACTCCAGTGGTGAACCTCCAGTGTTTTTTTCAGAGGCAGTAAATTGCATGGGAGAAGATTTCGCATCTTCCTCCTGCAGAGTAGCTAGTGGAATCGAACTGCATGCTTTTAAGTTGGCAGTGCAAATTTAGAGTTTGCAGTTTGTGTATTTCTTTGGAACTCAACTGAGAAAATCATCTCAGAATAGGGAGTGAGGGTCATTGAAAGACAATTGGGGTTTCTTCCCTGGTCCTTTTTTCCTCCCTCACTTTAGGACTTCTGTGCTTTGTGGGGTTTTGATTTTGTGTTTTGTTTTTATTTAATCCATCTAAGTCAAGCATTTGAATTTATTTCATTAAGGCCTTTTCAAGATGATCTGCCCATATTTTGAACTGTCTTTGTGCCCTTTCCCTACTGTTATGACTCAGTACTGAAGCATTTGTCAGTGACTATAGTCATGGGTGTCCTGAATACAAGCCAATAAAGCTCTGCCTGTATTGGAGCTTATTTTCAGTCACTTAGATCTTGATATTTATGGAATAAGTGAAATGGTCTAAGTAATTTTAAAATCTCTTTCTACTTTGATAGTTGTATAGTAGAATTGCTTTAGGTAATATTAAATTTTATCTTTTTTAATCTACCCTCTTAATTTCTTTTGACAGCATTTATTTAAATGCCTTCATACTATCTTGTTTGTTTTGCCTCTTTTCTGGATAGTTTTGCTGACTTGTAAGCTGCACTCATTTCTCCCACATAATGTCATATGTGAAAGGGCAAAAGCTAGGTATATTAATAGTTTATAGCTTTCAAATTCTAAATAGAAAATCATGAGTCATAAAAGTAATGATAAAAACAGCAGCAGTGTTGACAGTTTCTTTAATGGACTAATTCAGTGTTTCTAAATCCTAGCACATTAGAATCACCTGAGATTTTTAAAGACATCTTAAATGGAAAAATATGAAAAATTTTTGAAGTTTTGAACTCGTTAAATCTTTTATATCATTTAAATAGTCATTAAATAACAAGTTTATACAATCTTTATCTTAATCTGTATCCCCCAGTTATATAGAAGCAAATTTTAGACATCATTTTTGTTATTTCACCTGTAAATATTTCAGGTTCTTTCTCTAAAAGTGATGTTGTTTCCTTTGTTTATTTTAAAATAATCACTGTTATCAGGGAATTCCCCAACCTCTTTAAATTGTCATTTCAATGGACGTTTACAAGGCAAATTAGTTTTCCATTCAGACATTCATGCATATTTTGTTTTATGATGTTAATTGTTACTGTTGTTATGTGCCATCAAGTTGGAACCTACTCATAGCTGACCCTCCATTGGATTTTCAGAGACTAAGTATTTCACGAAGGCAATTTCCCATCTTTTTCCTGCAGAGCATCTGGTGGATTCAAACCACATGCCTTTGGGTTGGCAGCTCAACTCCTTACCATTAGGCCGCCAGGGTTTCCTATGACATTAATTATGATAACCAAGCTCTTCTGACTCCCTCCTTGTGATTCTTATTTCCATTATTGCCTCTATCCTACCCCTTCCTGCCTCCTAAACTTTTTTCCACATAAATACTGCTCTTTATTGCTTGTATTATTGATTATTCTAAGAATTGACAGCCTACTTGTTATTAATGTTGACCTTATCCATTGGTCTGCCCATTATTTGCCTGGAAGTTGAACCATGAGAATAAGTTTTGTTCCGAATTCAAAATGTAACTATGAGTCATAGTCTCGGGTTCCCCCAGTCTTTATCAGACCAATAAACCTGGCCAGTTTTATGTTTTTACTTTTGATTTGCATTATTCACTCTATCCAGGACCTAATACTGTGATCCATTTTAGAGTGGTCAGCAGGCATCATCTAGTTATGGTCTTAGAGCCATGGAGGTTGAGGTTCATGTGGTCCATTGGTCCTTTGACCTAATTGTTTCTATACACCTTCTACTTTATCCCTCATCTTTGTTCTGGACAAGGAGTGGTCAGTAGTTGTACCATAGATGGCCACTCACAAGCTGTTAAGACCCCAGTTGTTATATACTAAAGTAGACTGTAGAAAATGACTTTGTGGATTATATTTTGCCAGCTGGCCTTAATTTTTTCTGCTGGAAAACTTTTTAAAAAATACTTTTCCAGAGTGCTCCATGGTTTAAAGTCAGGAATAGTGTGTATCAAGGTTATATCCTTCCTCCATACCTAGTCATTTTGTATGCTGAAAAATTAAAGAATCTGCTCTATGTGAGGAAGAATGTAGCATTGAGATTAGAGGAAGACTCATCAACAAGCTACCAAAGGGAAGAGGTGCAGAGGTGAAAGAGACGGACAGATTTCAATGGACAGCATGAAAAGACAAAGTATTAAATGTAATGTGCAGAGCTGATGTCAGAGAATAAAAGGAAAGAACTACCTTTCTGGCCAGGTAGATATTTCTCAAGCTGAAAGAACTGAAGAACAAATTCAAGCCTCAAGTTTTAATACTGAGAGATGCCATGGGCAAATTCTTGAATGATTGAGGAAGCATGAAAAAAAAATTAGGGGCAGAAGGGGATAAGATTGAGGGAATACACAGTCACTGTACCAAAATGAATTGGTCAACAGAGAATTCTTTCAAGAAGTAACATATGATCAAGAGCCAATGGCAGTGAAGGAAGATGTTCAAGTTACATTGAAGGCATAGGCAAAGAAATAAGACCCCAGGAGTCAGTGGGATACCAATTGACATGTTTTAACTAGCAGATGCAGCCCTGAATGTCCTTGCCAGTCTATGCCAGGAAATATAGAAGGCAACTGACTGACCAACTGGTTGGAATAGATGCATATTTGTTTCCATTCCCCAGAAAGGTGATCCAACAGAATGAAGAAATTATCAAACAATATCATTAATATTGCATGCAAACAAAATATTGCTGAAGATAATCCAAAAACAACAGTACATTAACAAAGAACTGCCAGAAGTTCATCCTGGATTTAGAAGAGGCTGTACCAGTGGGATATCATTGCTGATGGCTGGTGGATCTTGGCAGAAAGTGGAGAATACTAGAAGAATGTCTATTTGTTTTTGTTGATTGTACAAAGGCATTTGGCTGTGTGGATCATAACAAACTATGGCTAACATTAAGATGAATGGGAATCTCAGAACACTTAATTTTGTTCATGCGAAATCTATACCTAGACCAAGAAACTGTTGTTTGAACAGAGCACATGAACACTGAATGGTTTAAAATCAAGAAAGGAATGTATCGGAGTTGTATTCATTTTCCATACTTATTCCAGTCTCTACAGATCCATCCTAGAGATGGTTAAACCAGGCTACTCCTTGGGGGCAAGGATTCTGTGGCTTCGTCTGACATTCTTTGGACATGTTGTAAGGAGAGACAGGTCCTTGGAGAGGGACATCATGCTTGGTAGGGTGGAGGGACAGCGCAGGAGGGGAAGGCCCTCTATGAGGTGGATTGATTCAGTGACTGGGGTACTCGGGATGGGTGTGTCAGAGGCAATGCGATTGGCACAGGATAGAGCAGGGTTTAGGGCTGTTGTACATAAGGTCACTATGAGTCGCAAATGACTCGACGGCACAAAACAACATGTTAAGCAAATCATTTGAGAAACTGGACTCTATGAAGAAAAATGTAGCATCAGGTTTGGAGGAAAACTCATCAACAGCCTGCACTATACAGATGATACAGCCTTGTTTGCTGAAAGTGAGGAGGACTTTGAGTACTTTCTGCAGGAGGTCAAAGACTACAGCCTTCAAGATGGGTTACATTTTCACATCAAGAAAACAAAACCCCTTGCTAATTGGAGAAAAAGACTGCAGTTGTCAGTGATTACATCTTGTTTGGATCCACAATTAACAACCTTGCCTACCAGCAGTCAAGAAACCGTAAGATCTATTACATCGGGAGTCTCCTCTCAAAGACCTCTCCAAAGTATTAAGGAGCAGTGAGGTCAGTCTGAAGATGAAATTGCACCAGATTCAAGCCATGAACTTTACACAGCTGAGAGCTGGACTTATATGTGAATAAAAATGATGGAAGAAGAATCAATGCCTTTGACTTGTGGTGTTGGAAAAAAGTACTTAATGTCCCATGGACTGCCAAAAGAAGAAATAAATAATTATACTTTGGAGAAGGTGCAGCCAGAGTGCTCCTTAAAAGGCAAGGATGGCAAAACTTCATCTCACAAACTTTGGGAATGTTGTTACGTAGGTCTTTTGTGTGGAACAGGACATCATGCTTGGAAAGGTGGAAGAAATGAAGACCCTCAATGAGATAGATTGACACAGTGACTGCTGCAATGGGCTCACGTATGTCAGAGCTGATGAGGATGGTGCAGGATAGCACAGGGTTAAGATTTGTTGTTCATAGGGTGACTGAGCCATACTCAACAGCACCACCACCATATTTCATTTGACATTGAAACTGCTTCAGTTAAAAGAAGCATTTTTGATCTTTTGCACCTTGAGGCTTCAGACTCTTGAAAGAGTTGCTATTAACCTTGCATGGTGAGCAATTAAGATTTCATAGCCACATCTCAAATTTTAAAAACATCTGTAATCTGGTCCTTTAATTTTGAATGTTCATTCCATAACCTCTTACTGAAATAGACTTTGTGAAGAACTTGGGAATTTAAGTATCCTTGACTTTTATTACAACTGATAATTGAGAGCACTTAATATTTACCTCTATAAACATGGGTCATATTTTTTATATATAGTCTTTTTATGTGCTTTCTCCTTCCTTCCTATGAGTTAAATTGGTAACTCATTGATAAATCTCTATTAAAAGAAAAGACAACTTCCTGAGTGGCATAAAAAACCAAAAGTTGGTGTTCAGATTGACCCAGAGGAATCTTGGAGGATAAGCCTGGTGATCTGCTTTTGAAAAGTCAGTTTCAAGAACTCCGTGGAGCCGTTCTAATCCACAGAGTACCATGAGTTGGAATCAACTCAATGGCTACTAAAAAGAATGGCTCCAGGGAGCTCTAGTGGCCTAGTGGCAAAAAGCTGGGCTGCTATCCCAGAGGTATGTGATTCGAATCCACCAGATGCTCTGCTGGAAAAGGAGAAACTGTCTCCTTCTGTACCAGTCAAATCTGATTTGACGGTACACACATTAAAAAATAATAATAATAATAATAATAATAGCTCCAAAAGAATGAGATGAGGGATTGTTTCAGACATGGAAGTTGTACTTTGAGTTGGCTAATGATTGAGCCTAAGCTGTTTGTCCATTTTTCATCCTAGATGTGTTATTTTATGTATGGTGGTGGTGTGTGTGCTGTCAAGTCAGAACCGACCCATAGCCGACGTTCCAGCAGGTTTTCAGAGGCAGTAAATTGCATGAGGAAATTGGTTCTTCTGCAGGGCTACAGGTGGATCCAAACCACTTGCCTTTGGGATTGCAGCACATTTCTTATTACTAGACTTTGGTCTGTTGTTGTTGTTGTTGTTGTTATGTGCCATCGAGTCGCTTGCAACTCATAGCGACCTTATGTACAACAGCTCTAAACTCTGTTCTGTCCTGTGCCAATCTCATTGCCTCCAACCCACTCATCCCGATTACCCCAGTCACTGAATCAGTCCGCCTCCCAGAGGGCCTTCCCCTCCGGCGCCTGCCCTCCACCCTCCCAAACAAGATGTCCCTCTCCAAGGACCGGTCTCTCCTTACAACATGACCAAAGTATGTCAGACAAAGCCTCAGAATCCTTGCCTCCAAGGAGCAGCCTGGTTTAACCCTCTCCAGGTTGAATCTGTTTGTTCTCTTAGCAATCCATGGTACCCTTAGCACTCTTCTCCAACACCAAAGCTCAAAGGCATCAATTCTTCTATCCTACTTGGTCATTGTCCAGCTCTCTGGTGCATAACAAGTGATTGCAAAGACCATGGCCTGTACCAGATGCACCTTTGTCTCCAGAGACACACCATTGCTCTTGAGTACTTTAGAGAGGTCCCTAACAGCAGACTTTCCCATGGCAATACATCTTTTAATTTCCCGGATGCTGGTGCCAAGAGTGTTGATTGTGGAGCCAAGTAAACTAAAGCTGTGAACAATCTCAATCTATGTTGTTGTTGTTATTATGTGCCGTCGAGTCGCTTGCGACTCATAGCGACTCTATGTACAACAGCCCTAAACTCTGCTCTGTCCTGTGCCAATCGCACTGTGTCCGACACTCCCATCCCAATTATAAAAATATAGAACGCTTCTCAATCTATAGTATGTTAAAAACTAATTTAGTTGCTAACCACCACCCTCTCTGCCCTAGAAAGGTATTTTAGTTTCCTAGTCCCATCATACAAGAAACCTTTATAACCATAGAACTTATAAGTTGAGGCTTAAAAAGAAAAAAGTTTATTATCTTACATGCCTGGAAATTAGCAGTCGAAATCAGAATCTGGACTGTCAGTTTCTTCTAAGGCTTTGAGGGTGGTGCTGTTGATGCTTTTCTCCTTCATCCTGACTGCTACTGGCAATTCTTGTTTGTATTTAAAGACAGATACTTACATGATAGCTTCCCTCAGTCTGTGACTGTTGTTTTCACATCTGCCCTCCCACTTTGTAAAATACGCAGAACGTATTAGAACCAAGACTTAGTTCACTCTCATGTGACTTAACTAATAAAATTTTCAAAGAAAGACCCCATTTCCCAAAATGATGCCACGTCAACAGATCATTGGAATCAGGGCTAGCACCTTAACATATCTTTTTGGAAGATACAGTTCAGTCTTAAAAGGAGAAAGACATTTGAAAAATCCTTCGGTAACACTTTATCGTAGAGGTAATCTAATTCTTCTTACAGCTCCCCGGGGACAAAGAGTTTGTATCATGGCAGCAAGAGTTGGAGGACGCTGTAAAGCCCGCACAGCAGGCTCGGCCCACTGTTATTCGCTGGTCTGAAGGAGGCAAGGAAGTCTTCATCTCTGGATCCTTCAACAATTGGAGCACGAAGATTCCACTAATTAAAAGGTTAAAAAAAACCCCACAAAACCCAGCCCTATAGGGTCCAAGAATAGAGATGTTATTTCCTTTCTTAAATCATCTTGGTTGTTTTTTAAAAAATACCCGCTTAGTGAGTCTGAAATATCTTACCTTATAGAATAACATTGCCTTAGAGGAGCTTAAAATTTAAAATGAATATATTCTTTAGGACTATGTTAGCACAAGTCCTTTCTATCTTTGCAGAAGGTCTGTGTATCGTCCACTTGCTCTGAATTCTGCATAAAAGGAAAACATATTATGAAATTTCTTAGTAGTATAGACACATGAAGAAATACTCAGAATCACCGGCAGTAAGAGAGATGCGGATTAAAACCAGTGAGACATCATTTCACCCCAGTAGCAGTGGCAAAGTTTAACAGGACAGCAAGTAATAACTGTTGGAAAGGATGCCAGAGATAGGAACTCTCATACATTGTTGGTGGGATTGTAAGATGGTATACAGCCACTCTGGAAGGCAGTTTGGTGTTTCCTAAACAAACTGAATATAGATATTCCATATGACTCAGCTATTCCACTGCTAGGAATATACCCTAAGAAGATTAGAACAGAGCACAAAAGGAGATTTGTACACCAATATTTATAGCAGTGTTTCTCATCCATAGTAGTGTTATTCACCATCACAAGAATGTAGAAACAGCCCAGATGACTAACCACAATTCAATAGATTGAGAAATTGTGGTATAATATGATGGAATACTATATAGGCTGCACTAAGGAGCAATGATTTTGAAAATTACTACTTGGGAGGAACTGGAGAGCATGATGCTAAATGTACTGCATAAGACATTACTGTAGAAATAGAAAGGTAACTAGTAAAATGTTTATGAGAATCCAAGGGGGGCAGGAGGGGACAAAAGGGGTGAGGATGGGCAGAAGCGAAATCATAGGGTTGCACAGTTTGATGGGTGGAGGGAAAGATCTGGCGGGGATTTGGAAAGACACAGTAATGATGGGCATAATTCAGTGGTGATTACTTTTATAAAACATAGTGAATGAGAATGATTGTATGAAACAATATGAATGATGCACAGTGTGAAACACAATGTATATGAACTTTGTAAGCAAACAAATACAAGTTAAAAAAAATTCTTCATAGTGATACTGGCTGTTTGTTGTAGAGGATAATGAATTATTTAACTGGTTATCAGAAAAGCCTTTGTGTTTGTGGTTTCCCAGAAGGCTCACCCAAATATGGACAATACCTTGAGGTACTTCAGTATTTGAACCTACTGATTATCTTATTTACACTTAAGAAGGGTCTGTGTTGATGAAGGCAAAATAGTTGTACTATTTTGTAAACCATTTTGGAGCATCAACCTCTTTAGTCTTCCTCCAGTTATGACTTAAATACTAAAGTTGTAGTCTGACTTTCTGTTTTCTTTTGTAGCCATAATGATTTTGTTGCCATCCTGGACCTTCCTGAAGGAGAGCACCAGTATAAGTTCTTCGTAGATGGACAGTGGGTTCATGACCCATCAGAGGTAAGGCCTTGATGTCGTTTTAGTGGTCATTCCCCTTTGTGTCAAACGCCCTTGCTGTCAAGACTAACGGATGACTGCTCCCCTACACTGGAGGATTCCCTCTTGATAAAAGATGGAGGTGCCTAATAGAATTTTTAAATTTTATCAAGAGGAGGGTTGGATGGAAGAGATTAATTTGAAAGAAAGGAATTCATTGTTGTTTGCATCCACTCTTTCAGCCTGTAGTAACCAGTCAGCTTGGCACAATTAATAACTTGATCCATGTCAAGAAATCGGATTTTGAGGTGTTTGATGCTTTAAAGCTAGATTCTATGGAAAGTTCAGAGACTTCTTGCCGAGGTAAGCTTGTATAATCTGCTCTTTCTGTGTGCGTGCTCCTTTGCCCATTATGTTTTCAAGAATTTTCTGAATTCTGTGTACTCATTATTTTCTAAATGGCACATGCACATAGCACTCTTAGGACTAATGAGATCAAATTAATTAATTCTGGAATAACGTGTAGTTTACCACGATGTTAAGGGAGCTCATCTTTCTTCAAAGAATCTTTGAGTTCAGACTGTCAACTATTTGTTTAAAACATGATGTGCTTTTTCTGTAACAATTTAGGTCCCTTTCTCAGGGCAGAACCTGTCTCCACTTCTGGTTTTTAAGTGCCTTCAAGTCAGTTCCAACTCGTACCAGCCCTATATACAACAGAATATAACATGGCTTAGTCTTGTGTCATCTTCAGTCCTTGCTTATATTTGAGCCCATTGTTGTAGCCATTGTTTCAGCCCATTTGGTTGAAGGTTTTCCTCTTTTTCACTCACCTCCCACTTAAACAGTGCCTGATGTCTTTCCTCAAGGACTAATCCTTCCTGATTTTTATGTCTAAAGTTTTTGAGGCAATGTCTTGCCATCCTTGCTTTGAAGAGCATTCTGGCTATGCTTGTAAGACAAATTTGTTCATTATTCTTGCAATATGTAGTTTATTCCATATTCTTCATCACTGTGTTGTTGTTGTTGTTATGTGCCATCGAGTCGCTTGCGACTCAAAGCGACCCTATGTACAACAGCCCTAAACTCTGCTCTGTCCTGTGCCAGTCGCACTGTCTCTGACACACCCATCCCGATTACCCCAGTCACTGAATCAATCCACCTCATAGAGGGCCTTTCTCTCCTGCGCTGTCCCTCCACCCTCCCAAGCATGATGTCCCTCTCCAAGAACCGGTCCCTCCTTACAACATGACCTAAGTATGTCAGATGAAGCCTTAGAATCCTTGCCTCCAAGGAGCAGCCTCTCAAGGATGAATCTGTTTGTAGCAGTCCATGGTGCACTCAGTATTCTTTTCCAGCACCACAGCTCAAAGGCATCAATTCTCCTTCTATCCTCCCTAGTCATTGTCCAACTTTCTGACGCATAACAACTGATTGCAAAGACCATGGCCT
>NW_006400030.1:3072739-3092434 GCF_000299155.1 Elephantulus edwardii | reverse complement strand
TTTCCTGGCTGCTGGTGCCAAGAGTGTTGACTGTGGAGCCAAGCAAACTAAAGCTGTGAACAATCTCAATCTCTTTACCATCCATCGTGATGCTGCCAATTGGTCCAGTGGTGAGAATCTTGGTCTTCTTGACATTGAGCCTCAATCCATATTGAAGGCTGTAGTCCTTGACTCTCTGCAACAAGTGCTCAAGTCCTCCTCAGTTTCAGCAAGCAGGGTTGTGTCATCTGCATAACACAGATTGTTGAGAGATCTTCCATCAATCCTGATGCTGCATTTCTCCTCATAGAGCCCAGCCTCCCAGATCATCTGTTCTGCATACAGGTTGAAAGGTATTGGAGACAGGACACATCCTTGGTGTATGCCCTTCCCAATTTTGAACCATGCAGTGTTACCCTGCACTGTTCTGATGACTGCCCCTTAGTCCGAGTATAGGTTTCGCACAAACACAATCAAGTGTTCTGGGATTCCCATTCTTCTCAGAGTCAGCCACAGTTTCTTATGATCCACACAGGCAAATATCTTTGCATAATCAATGAAGCACAGATAGACATTCCTCTGGTCCTCCCTGCTTTCAGCCAAGATCCATCTAACATTAGCGACAATATCCTTAGTACCACGACCCCTTCTAAACCTAGCCTGGACTTCCGGTAGTTCTCTGTTGATGTGGTTCCAGTCGTTTTTGGATAATCTTCAGTAGAATCTTGCTTGCATGTGAAATCAATGATATTGTTCTATAGTTTCCATGTTCTGTTGGGTCATCCTTCTTTGGAATGGGAACAAGTATAGATCTTTTCCAGTCAGCAGCTAACATGTTTGGAATCACAGAAGCCAAGGAAGCTTCAGATATAAGCTATCAGATCAAGTCCTGGACAATGGGATATAGATGTTGAAAGGAGTGGGTAGAAGTGGATGGGTATCTTGATGAATGGTGGAGCAGGGAAATAAGTGGGTCAAGACACTTTTGACAAGGGCAGGGACAACACTGAACGCAATAGTTAATTTCACAATAAGGGATATATCTGTCACTTTTTCTGTAAAATGCTTGCCTGTTGGATACTTCTGTAAATCTGAACATTAAGATTAAGACAGACAGAAGGATTTGCCATCCACTTCTGAAATAGCAGGCCTCTGAAAACCCTATGTACAAAAGAACCAACATAGACTAACAGAAAGGGCAACTGAGGTGGAGCTTACAAGTATGGTAATGCAAAGGAAGAGGAACAGTTGTAAGCAGACACTAGTGATTGGAACATTGAATGTGAGAACCATGAATGTAGGAAAATTAGATACTGTTAAGGAAGAAATGGAACACATAAATATTGACATACTAGGCATTGGAGAGATGAGATGGACTGGCATGGGGAATTTTGAGTCAGATGATCATATGATATATTTCTCTGGAGATGAAAAGGTGAGGAAAAATGGGGTTGCTTTCATAGTTAAAAAAGTCCTTTATAGATCCATCTAGAGTGACAGGATAGTATCCATACGCACACAAGGAAGTTCAGTGAATACCACTGTCATTCAGATATATGCACCAACAACCAGAGCCAAGGAAGAGGAAATAGAAGATTTCTACCAACTTTTACAGTCGGAGATTGATGAAACATGCAATCAAGATGCATTGATAATAATGGATGACTGGAATTCAGAAATTGGGAACAGAGAAGAATTCATCACTATAGTAATCAAATTAATTGATTCATCTGAAGGCTTTCTTATTCATTGTTCAGCATTGCTATGTGTGAGGAAATTGAAACCATGACGTGAGTCATGGGCATCTTAGCCCACAAAGTCAAATCTTTACTGTGAAAAGAGGTCTTCTGCAGCAGATTCTCTCTGTGCAATACATCTGATTTCTTGAGTGCTGCTTCCATGGGCAATAGCTGTAGATTCTAGTAAATATGTAATCTTTTACAACTTGAATCTTTTCTGCATTTATAATGATGTTGCTTTTTTGGTCCAGTTGTGAAGATTTTTTTTTCCTTCTGTCTCCATGTTGAGGTTTAATCCATACTGAAGCTGTGTAGTCTTTGATTATCAGTAAGTGCTATCATAGGTTGTTAGTGAACCTTCTTCCAAACTGTTTGCCCTGTTTTTAATTTAGTACAGCTTTTTGGATTATTTGCAGAGCATGCAGATTGATTAAGTATGGTTAAAGGGTACAACCCTGGCACATACCATTCCTCATTTTAAACTACACAGTATCATCTTATTCTGTTTGAACAGTTTTCTCTTTATATAGGTATAGATTCACGTGAGTACAATTAAGTGTTCTAGAATTCTCATTCTTTTTTTACAGTGTTAATCATAATTTTCTATGATCCACACAAATCAAATGTTCTTGCATAGTCAGTGAAACACAGGTAAACATCTTTTGGTAGTCTCTGTTTTAGCCAAAATATATCAAATGCGTCCAATGATAACATTTTTCCATGGTCTCTTCTGAATCCAGCTTGAATTTCTGGCAGTTACTATTGTAACCATTTTTATGTTTTCGTCAGGAAGACTTTCTTTAAGTATGACATTGTTTGGTAATTTCTACATTGTGTTTAATCACCTTTCAATGGGAATAACAACTAGTTGGTTTGCCAAATAATTGTCTTCCAAATTTCTTAACGTAGAAGACTGAACTCTCCTACTCTTTCTTGAAATATTTCAGTTGGTTTTCAGTTAGTTCTTGGAGCTTGTCTTTTGCCCACTCCTTCAATGCAGGCTGTCTCGTTTTTCAGTACTGTTGGCTTTTAATCATATGCTACCTTCTGACATGGATAAATGACCAATTATTTTAGGTACAGTGACACTGTATTCCTACCATCTTCTTTTGATGATTCCATGCTTCTTTCAGTAGTTAGCCCAGAGAATCCTTAAGATTTGCAACTCAGTGTTTGAACTGTTTAAAAAATTCTTTCAATTTGAGAAATGCAGACCAAATCTTCTCTTTTAATTTTCCAAATATATGTCTTTCCACATTGCATTTATAGTACTTCATTTTGTCTTCTCAAGCCCCACTTTGAAGTTTTCCTGTCCTCTTAGCCTGTTGATGTTGCATGCTATCAAGTTGGAAACTACTTATAGCTGACCCTTGAGAGGGTTTTCAGGGGCAGTAAATCACACGGGAGGAGATTGCCATCCTTCTTCCATGGAGCAGTTGGTGGATTCAAACTGTGTGCCTTTGGGATTGTAGCACAGCTTCTTACGACTAGAGTCAGAACTCAATTCCTCTCAGTCCCTGACCCTCAGCAGCAAGCACTTCAGGTCCTCCTCAGTGTTAGCAAGCAGGCTTGTGTCATCTGCATAACGCAGATTGTTGTTAGATCTTCCACCAGTCCTGATGCTGCATATCTCCTCATAGAGCCCAGCCTCCCGGATGATCTGTTCTGCATACAGGTTGAAAAGGTATGGAGACAGGACATATCCCTGGTGTATGCCTTTCCCAATTTTGAACCATGGAGTGTTTCCTTGCTCTGTTTCACATTAGCACAATCAAGTGTTCTGGGATTCCCATTCTTCTCAGAGTCAGCCACAGTTGTTCTGGTCCACACAGTCAAACACCTTTGCATAATCAATGAAGCACAGATAGACATTCCTCTGGTATTCCCTGTTTTCAGCCAAGATCCATCTAAATTAGCTACAGTATCCCTAGTACCACGACCCCTTCTAAGCCCAGCCTGGACTTCTGGCAGTTCTCTGCTGATGTGCTGTTCCATTCATTTTTGGATAAGCTTCAGCAAAGTCTTGCTTACATATGAAATCAATGATATTGTTCTCTAGTTTCCACACTCTGTTGGGTCACCTTTGGAATGGGAACAAATATAGATCTCTTCCAGTCAGTTGGCCAAGTGGTTGTTCTCAAGATTTCTTGACACAACTTGTTGAGCACATCCAGGGCAACGTCTGTTAGCTGAAATATGTCAGTTGGTATACCATCTATTCCTGGGGCCTTATTTTTTGCTATTTCTTTCAGAGCATCTTGGACTTCTTCCTTCATCACCATAGGCTCTTGCTCGTATGTTGTTTCATTAAATTTCCTAAAGTACTAAAGAGCAACGGTGTGTCTCTGGAGACTAAGATGTTTCTGGTACAGGCCATGGTCTTTGCAGTCACTTGTTATGCATCAGAGAGCTGGACAATGACCAGGAAGGATAGAAGGAGAAGTGATACTTTTGAGCTTTGGTGTTGGAGAAGAGTGCTGAGGGTACGTACCATGGACTGCTAAGAAAACAAACAGATTAATCCTGGAGAGGGTTAAACTGGGCTGCTCCTTGGAGGCAAAGATTCTGAGGCCTCATCTGACATACTTTGGTCATGCTGTAAGGAGAGACCGGTCCTTGGAGAAGGACATCATATTTGGGAGGGTGGAGGGCAGGCGCAGAGGGGAACGCCCTCTGGGAGGTGGATTGATTCTGTGACTGGGGCAATCGGGATGAGTTTGTCAGAGACAATGAGATTGGCACAGGACAGAGCAGAGTTTAGAACTGTTGTACATAGGGTCACTATGAGTCGCAAGCAACTCGACGGCACATAACAACAATGAACAATCCATAAGCATAGTGTGTTTTTTCATATATGTAGATTTTGGTAGTGTTTTGTAGTTTTCATTGTATAGGTTTTTTATATGCCTGGTTAGGTTTATTCTTAAATAGTTTCTCTTTTGGGGGACAATTGTAAATGGTATTGTTTCCCGCATTTCATTTCCTTTTCATAATTTCTTTTGCTGTAAAAGAATCAAACTGATTTGTGGATGTTTGTCTTATACCCTGCTACTTTTCTGAATCAGTAAATTCGAAACAATTTTTTTTTAATCTGGCATTTTATGTATATAGAAGATCATATCATTTGCTGAAAAAGATAGTTTACATCCTCTTTGCCAGTTTAGTTCTTCTTATTTCCTTTCCTTGCCTTATTGCTCTGTCTGGGACTTCAAGTACATATTGAATTGCCTTATTACTCTGGGACTTCCAGTGTAGTATTGAATAGGAGTGCTGATAAAGTTCAACTTTATCTGGTTCTAGGGAGCTCTGATGGCCTAGTAGGTAAGCACTTGCACTGCTGACCCAAAAGTAGGCAGTTCGCATCCACCACCTTCTTGAGATGAAGATGTGTAATCTCCTCTCATGCAATTTATAGCCCCGGAAAACGCTCTGTGGAATTAGTTATGAGTCAGTTCCAACTCTTTGGCAGTTAGTTTGAGTTGTTTTGGGTTTATCTGGTTCCCATTCCCAAGGATAATGTCCACAATTTTATATAGAGAATAATGTTTGTGCTTTTAATTGTGTTAAGGAATTTCTCCATGGTTCCTATTTTTTTAATGTTTTTCTATCAGAAATGGGGGTTATAGTTTGCCAAATTCCTTTTCTGAGTCCATTGATAAGATTATGTATGTTTTTTATTTATGTGGTGGATTAAACTCTTTTTCTTATGTTGAACTATCCTTGCATACTTGATATGAATCCTATTTGATCATGATCAGTGATTTTTTTTTTATATGATGTTGGATTCTATTGTCTAGGATTTTGTTGGGAATTTTTTTTCATCTATGTTCATGAGGAATATTGGCCTATAATTTTCTTTTTTAGTGATATCTTTACCTGGCTTTGGTATCAGTGTTATGCAATGATAGATAATTTTTAAAATACTGAAATAATAGGCTCACTTATGACTTGAAATATTTGCATGATATGAATGTAGCAAAGCAAGTAATGAGTCATAGACATGTAACTGTAGAGAGAATTGTGTGCCTCTCTTGTTAGTTTTCTTTTCTCTGTTTCATCTAGTTATCTGATCCACTGGAGTGAGACTTAGAATAAATTCTATTAGAAATCTTTAAATAATGAGTTCTAATTTACAGCCTTGCTTGATGAAAGTAAGGACTTGAGATGCTGCAGAAGGTCAAAGACAAAAAAAAAGCCTTCTGTATGGATTACATCACAACATCAAGAAAACAAAAATCCTTTCCACTGGACCAATAGGCAACGTCAAGAAAGATGGAGAAAAGATTGAAATTATCAATGATTCCATCTTACTTGGACCCACAATCAACACCCTTGGTACCAGCAGTGAGGAGATAAGGAAACATACAGCATTGGAAAGGTCTCCTTTCTAGGAACTCTCCCAAGTCCTGAAGAGCAGTGATATCCATTTAAAGGCTTAAGGTGTGCCTGATTCAAGTCATAATCTTTCTAGTCACCTGGTATCCATTTGAGAGCTGGAAAATGAATAATGATGACAGTAGAAGAACTGGTGCCTTTGAATTTTGGTCTTGGAGAAGAGTACTTAATATGGACTGCTAAAAATCCAAACTGTTATGTTTTGAGAAAGTGCAACTAGAATGCTCCTTATGGGCAAGGATGGTGAAACTTCATCTTACGTACTTTAGGCATGTTGTTAGGAAAGGCTGTTCCATGGAAAGGAGCATCATGCTTGAAAGGTGGGGAGACAGTGAAAGAGAAGAAGATCCTTGGTGAGGTGAACTGGTATAATAGTGACTGTGGCAATGGGCTTAAGTGTTTCGGGGATGATAAAAATGGCACAGAATAGGACAGGGTTCAGATTTGTTGTTCATAGGGTTCCTATGGGTTGTACTCGGATTGATGGCACTTTAACAAGAACAATCTACATTCAGTTCTTTTTTTAACCATATATGTAACTAGGAAAACAAACAGATTCATCCTCGAAAGGGTTAAACCGGGTGGCTCCCTGGAGGCAAAGATTCTGAGGCTCTGTCTAACATACTTTGGGCATGTTGTAAGGAGGGACAGGTCCTTGGAGAGGGACATCGTGCTTGGGAGGGTGGAGGGACAGCGCAGGAGAGGAAGGCCCTCTATGAGGTGGATTGATTCAGTGACTGGGGTAATCGGGATGGGTGTGTCAGAGGCATTGTGATTGGCACAGAATAGAGCAGGGTTTAGGGCTGTTGTATATAGGGTCGCTATGAGTCGCAAGTGCCTCAACGGCATATAACAACAACAACAACATATGTAACTTTGGGCAACTCATTTGGCCTTTCTAATTTTGTTTTGTTGTTATTAAGATATGCTAAATATCCCTACATGAGTCCTCTTTTTCTTTTGTTGTATATATGTGTAACTGAAATTTATGTGATTACAATTATTTTTGAGTTGCATCCACTTCCTAAACAATGTGCCTCTGGAAACTATGAACTTTTATAAATGATGATAGTTAGAGAAAGGCTTCAGGCCTTTTGTTCATAAGGTCGCTATGAGTCGTTCTCCACTTGATGGCAATCAGCACTACCACACATAATCAAATCCATTGGCATTAAATTGGTTCCTATTCAGCTACCAAGTAGAACAGAATAGCCCTGTCCTATACAGTTTTCATGGCTGTAAGTAGCATTAGACTGCCAACATCTTTTTGTGGCTAGAAGTTTCTAACCATTTGATGGGTTTGAACTGCCAGCCTTTCAGTTAGCAGTGTTTAAGCATTGTGCCAACAGGGCACCTTATATTTAATATTGGTTGCCATGTGTTGACAGCTTTTTCTACTCTATTTGCTAATTCTCCCAACTTTTCCTCATATCTGGATCAATATCTTGCAGACCTTTCCAGCTCACCCCCGGGGCCTTATGGTCAAGAAATGTATGTGTTTCGGTCTGAGGAGAGATTCAAATCTCCACCCATCCTTCCTCCACACCTTCTCCAGGTTATTCTTAACAAGGACACTAACATTTCTGTGAGTATACAACTACCATCTCTACAGTATCTAGGAGTAACCAGGACAATTTGGGTCAAAGTCAAGTCATCTCAGAGGTTGGAACAAAGTTGTGATCAAAGTATAAATTATGTAAGTTTCACATATGTAATGTATGAAAGTATATATTATTACAACAACATTATCTATATAGATTTATTATTCTAGGGCTATGTTGTGGCTTCCTTAAGTACTGATACTAAAACTGAAAATATCTTTATTATTGATATAAAATCAGACCTAGGACTATGGATTGCTAGAATCAATTTCTGGGGCTTCTATTTCAACACAATTGAAGAAATACTTATCATTTGAAGATTTACAACAGAAATACAGTTTTTATTCCTTTCAGCTGCACATAATTTGTATCTCTGATCATTCCAGTAGTTGATTCCACTGAGATTAATTTTCACCTTGAAACATCTTCCTTCTGTATATCATGAGAAAGATTTTATTGTAACCTTATCAAAGGAGATGAATATATTTTGAGGCATAGGATTTCTGCCTTAAAACTCTAGAATGAGAATGTATTATTGGTATAAATTAAGATGGAAATTAATGCGTCATTTAAAATGAGAAAACAAATTCACAGTTTCTGACTAATTCCAGAGAGTTCTGAAGAAGAGTTAACTCTTTAGTTTAAGACATTTAACTCAGTTCAGTAATTTTTTTTCCCTCTTAGTGTGACCCAGCTTTGCTTCCTGAGCCCAATCATGTTATGCTGAACCATCTCTATGCACTGTCCATTAAGGTAAGTGATGGGCCTGGGTCTGCACAGGTCAAGGGCCACACATGTTCTCCAGTGGTTACTTACTCTCCTGCTTCACTTAAGTGGGAGCTGGCAGTAATGATGACGTATTAGGAGGAAAACATTTTTTTTTAACTAATGAGAATTGGTTTTTGAATATTCATTTCAATTGCAGTCTCATTATCAATCTCTATACCTTTTAGTTGCCTTGTGATTGAAAGTCCTTTTTAGCTTGGCAGCTTCTTTTTAGGTGACTAGTAACTTTGTACCAAGTACTTACTAGAGTTTGAGTTCATAGTAGTAGGATTTCATTCTTGAAGGTGAGAGGCCTGGGAATATATTATTCACATCACATCTGTAGAAAAAGCCGTTTTAGCATTAGGTTCAGAGAATGTGAATGAGAATGCTTCCACTTTCTTCAAGGTGAACATGAATTACTTCCAGATCCCTGAAGTATATATATTCAAGTGCTTCTATCTATCCTCTACACTAGGTAAAGCTGAAGTGTGACCACATTTAATCTTATCTCCTCCAGCTCTGGAGTCCACTGGCTTCTGTGCTGCTTTAGAGTTTGGGTTGAAAATACTCATGCTGCTCTCTCTTGTCATGTCTTGATGATTTGGCTGTCAGTGATCAGACAAGTCTGATCATTAATGGAATCACCTGCAGAGAGGTTTGTAAACCTACAGATTCAGAGGTTCTATATCCGGAGATTCCAGATAGATTCCTCTACGATGGGACATGGGCAGCCCTGATTGTGGATTGGTTAAGTGCTTGGCTGCTAATTAAAACATTGTCAGTTCTGAACCCGCTCTGTGGCTCCCTGGGAGAAAGACCTAACAATCTGCCCCCAAACAGATTACAGGCATGAAAACCCAGTGGAACAGTTTTACTCTTAAATCATGTGAGGTTGCTATGAGTTGGAATAGACTCAACAGAACCTAACACATAGATGAGCCTCAGTAATCTGTTTTTAAATTATTTCTATTTCTGAGAGGTACGGGCAGATTAGGGAATTCATTGATGCAGTTCATTGATGTGCAGGTTATATGGTACTTTTAAACTATTATTGGATTTAATTTTTATAACTTTGTGAAGTATTATTTTTAACTCCTGTTTTATAGATAAAGAAACTAAGGCTCAGAGAAGGCCAAATTGCCAGTAAGTACCAGATACAGGACTGAGGTCCAGCCCTCTTACCCTAACCCATGCCCTTTCATCCATACTCTTTCCTACCTGCCTTTGTGCCAGTTCATTCCAAGTAGTTCTTTCTTTCTCTCAGGTGCTCCTTGTTTCTACTAAACTCTTCTTGAAGTTGAGTTTTTTGCTTTTTTTTTTTTTTAACCTGCCTTCCTTCTGTAATATTTCGACTGTGATCAGCCATATCCTTGTTACAGGATGTTCACCCGAGAAACATTCCTTGTGGATAATTAGTGTGGGAGAAGATGGCAGGATACATTGTTTTCTAAATCGGATTAGCATGTTTTCTTTGTGCTCTGATTGAGTTTTACCTGCTGTGGCTACTCTTTGGCTGTACATTGATGTCCGTGAGCCTCCTGTCTGCTCCTGTGGGACATCCCTCATATGGAACATAAGCCCAGGGAATGGCCTTCTTTCTTTCTTCATACAGGTTCTAATCTTGGCAGGGATCTTGATCTTTGTAGTTCAGCTTGATCTCAACCCATTTCTGCTTCTCTTCTAATGTTCAGGCTCTTTGAAATTTATTCACTCACTGGGTTGAGTGTCTTTCTAGGGGGGGTTGGGATCTAAAATGGGCTTCCTGAGTATTCTCTAAATCAGAGAGAGCATTTTTAATTCCTTCCTAATAGTAGTAGGAATTAGATCTGGTTTAGAAGTAAAAAATGGTTTTACAAAAGGATCACTTCTCTGTGTTGCTGTTTTTACAGTATTTAAGACTTCCTTTTACAAATGAATGTTGACGTATTTCTTCATTTTGTTTTTCTTTGATTGATTGATTGCTGGTTTTAAGATTAGCATGAGAATTTGGGCTTTTCTGTATCAGATACTGTGCCAGATATTTTGATTTCATCATTAAAGCCATGTTAATGGTAGTTGCTATCCTTGATATGGAGGGAGAGGGGAGAAGACTTAGAGTAGTTAAGATTACCTAAGTCAACAAATACAGTATTGTGATTGGAGTCAGAATTGTAACTCAAGCCTATTTGACTTCAAAAGTCAACATTTTCTATTATATCAAACTGTCTCTGTTTAAAATGAATGACTGTGAAGAGCCTGTATGAAAGAATTAGCTGCATTTGTCTCTTTCCCTTGCAGGACAGCGTCATGGTTCTTAGTGCAACTCATCGCTACAAGAAGAAGTATGTCACAACTCTGCTGTACAAACCTATCTGAGGGACACCTTCCTGCCTCCCAGGATTCCAGAGAAGCGTCTCCCTTACCTTTCTGGACTGAGCCAGTCTTAACCTGAGACTGGAAGGCCAATTTGCTTTGAGGCTGATTGATATGTGTGTTCCAGAGCCTCTAAGTAGGATGCTCTGCTTTTGCATTTGATTGCAGATGAGAGCTTTATGAAATCATGGAATTTATTTTAAGAAAAAAATATATGCACATATATGTGAGAATAAGATCATTGGAACCTCCTAACCCCAACTCGATGTACCCTCTCAGCATATGGGCACTCATCAAGATCTGCTTAGGAGAGTTGAGGAAAGGATCATACAGCTTTTTTCCTAAAATGAATGAATAGCACACACTCAGGATCCTTATTGGATGGAGATTCTATCTCTGCTTCCTAGGATCTCCAAGGAAATGTCATGCCAGACTGCTGCCCTTCTCAACAGCTGCCTCTCTGTAGGGCTTAACTATTCTTGCATGGGTTTTACATATCCCTAGAGTATGTGGCACAATCTGTGATTCATTATTGTTGACTTTTTTCTAAATGTCCCGTAAGACCCTTTTCCTCCTGTTTGATAAAGCTTTGATAGCCTTCTTCCTCTCCCATACCTGCTCCATATCTGACGCAAAACTCACTAGGAAAGTGACTTCTTTGAAAGATGGTTGGACCTGACCCATGATAGAGACTCGAGTTAGCACAAGGGCTTCTTTTTAGCCCAGCAAAGGCTCAAGCCTCTTTATTACTGCTTGTTTTAATTTTTACTAAAGAAAAGATGACTCTGCATTAGACAAAATGGTGCAGAATATCTGCTTTCTAGCTTTAATTTGATGCCACACCTTACTGTGTGTCAGCATGTTTTGAGGTTTTCCTTACTGGCCCTGCTTAATATCTTTTTCTCTGTAAACAATTCTGAAGTAAGGTGAGGTAATAATAGAACCTGAGAAAATCTTCATATTTTTCCATCCTTGAAAGATTTTGATGTACCTACATTTTTCTTTAAGGGGGGGAAAATGCCTTTTCATTGATCTTAAGAGATTTTTTTTGGGGAAAATTTCAGGCTCTTGAGAAATGGTTCCTAAGATTTTCTCCTGTAGTCAAACCCTGTACAGTCTTACATAAGTATGGCTAGCCCATTCAGTCATTTAATACACCTAAAGGATTCCTTTAAAAGAGAATCCAAAAATTAGGCAAAGAAGCAGGAAAGTAATCCTGGTATTCCTGTCATAAAAAATATGATTCATGGTAATAACTAAACTCTGACAGGATAGTTCTGTTCTTTTGCTGCCTCTTTTTAAAGTATTTGATGATGTGGAGGTCAGTGATTTTCATTTGTGGGCTAAAGAGTCACTATTCAGTCCACTCCTGGAGTGCCAGGTATGTGTGGCTCTTCCATGTTACAGATAAATATAAGTCAGACACTTAGCTCTGAAGGGGGCCAACTGTTGAGAAAGACTCCCTGACTTGCTGAGCCCAGCCAGATGAGCCACAATGAGAGGGCACTCACAGGTCAGTTCAGCTACCTCCTACAGTCCCAGTGCAAAGCTGGCTCCCAGTTGTCCAGAGACCTCTGAATCCTGTAAGTGAGGCAGCAGGGTTGTGGGTGTGGGTGGTTTGGCTGAGATTGCAAAAAAGTAGATGCTTAGTTGGTTGATTGCTAAGAGTAAAAACTGCTTTATCATTCAGGTCTACCTTCTGCAGTAGAAAGCTTTTGTGAAGAGCTTTTTATGGTCTTAGCCACTTTGTGAGTGATGTGCCATCTTAAAAATCCAGGTCTATTATAACCAGTTCTCAGGTTTTAAAATCGTCTTCAGTTATCTTAGACTTTTTTTATCTAGTAGCCATTAAATAAGTGGGCTTTTATGAGAAATCAAAATCTTAGTTGTTATGTAAGGATTTTGTTAGACTCAGATTTCCTGTAAACAGGGTTTACAGGAATAAACCTGAAATATACCTGTTTGTGTGTTCATATATTAAAACTTGTACTCCACACAGGTTTATCAGTAGAGTGGGACAGGAAAAGAGAGCCCTTAATTTCTTTCAGGTCAGAGGCATCTGTGACCTGAGTCAGGATCCAGTGGCAGTAGGGTTTGGTGCTGGTGTCCTTCAGGTCCTTCTACTCCAGAAATGTGCAGAGGGTGTCACTGTCCAAGTTGTGAGGTGCTCTGTCAGCTAGCTGTGAAATGGGAGCCATCCAGCTAGTATGGAAGAAGGTGGGTGAGGGGAACAGGATAATGCACTGTTCCTTCTCTATACTGTAAACCCATCTCCTGTCACGCTCTTGGTCTGTCCCCACAGAAACTGTTCTGGAAGGGAGGAAGGAAGAGTACAACACATTAATTCTTGCTTGTGGGTTTTTTAAAAAGATAGTTTTACTTTGTATAGGAGCAGAGGGTAGGTTTTAAAAGTGAGTAAAGAGAATGGGGAAAAAGAATTAAGTCCTTTTTAGGGGGCTAGTGTGGTTTAGGGAACTCTAGTGCCTAGTTGGTAAGCTCTTGCCCTAACCCAAAGAGGGCTCTTCTCTGATTCAAATCCACCAATGGCTCCAGCCTCTGAGAAATCTTTGGAGGATCACTAATGTGTCTATTCAGATTTGACAGCAGTGAATTGAGGTGTGTTTTTTGTTGTTGGGCTTTTTTAAGTATGGGAGGCTCAAAGGAGACCTAGTGATGTAGCATATAACATACCAGGCTGCCAACTATAAGATCTGCAGGTTGAATCCACCAATGGGAAGAAAATATCCTCTTGTAAAGATTTATAGCTTTGGAAACTCTGTAGAAGGTCATTAGTAGTCAGAACCACCTCAACAGTAGTAGATTTGGATCAAGACCATAGAGTCAACATTGAAGAGTAAGAAAATAGCTTTTCAGGAGGGCTGGCCCTAAAAGAATTGCAGCTTGATTTCAGGAAGAAAGAATAGTGAGCTAGGAAGTGTATATTAACAAAAACATTTATATCATTTAGAACTGAATATGGTGTAAAACATTTTTGGCTTGACTCATACTGTTCTCTACCATTTCCTGTTTCAACAACATTTGTCAGGTGGACTTTATTAAGGTTTCATGGCAGACATTACCTAAAACAAATAGACGTCATCTTATTGGTGCACACAGCTTCCAAACCTTGATTATTACCTTACTAACCTCTTAGAGTTGAGTAGGATTTAATGTCTGCAGTTGACACTCCTGAAAAGTACAACTAGTCTTAAAGTATTGACTTTTTAATATGTATATTCAGATGGCATAGAAACTCTATAAGAAGAATCCAAGAGAAGTTTCCCTCACTTCCTTCCAGTTATTTGAAAAATGTCAGTACTATGTTGTATGCTGCAAAGATGAAGCTAAGTTTAAAGAAATTAAACCCAACCTACAGGCTGGGTTTATATAAGCTGGAGTATAAATGAAGTAAACAGTATAATGGTGGTATTCCCTGCATATTTGGGAAAATAGGGCTTTAAAGTTTTGACCTCAACTAAAAATAATATGCAATAGTCTACGTTTGTGTGTATTTGAAATACATTCTATTCTCATAGATTTCTAAAATCCTTACATTGTAGTCATTTGGGTCATGGGCTTAAGAGCAGATAAATTGTTTCTTCCTGCAGTATTCTGGCTCTTCCTCAAAGCTAGGTTCTCACTGTCTTCTACAAACTTCTAATTTCAATTATGCATGAGATGGGTTAGAGTATTTTAAAACTCTGGATCTAGGCATGTCTCTCCTTAGACTCCTCTTAAAATTGAAGTTGGAAGGGTTGTTTCTGCAATAAACCAGTACTTTTGAAATACAAAGGCCAATTCTATTTTAAAATAAAAAAGGGACTTGAGTCTGTTGTTACTTATGCAGTCCATTAGTGGTGGAATTCCACTAGCCTTCTGATTTGAGCTTTGTCTTGATTTGCTTTTCTCATTGTGCATTGAAGGGAATAAATTTAATGAAAAATTATGTAAGATGTTTTATTTGTTCTGGTACTAAGTGATACTTGAGTTCACGGTGGTTTTGCAGCAAGACTGGTAAACAAGAGTACACCTTGGATTATGTAGATCAGGAAGGTTAAACAGCCAAGAGATACCAAGTTAAGTATTAGATATTGATCATCTTCTTTTCTAGTTCCTATTTTCCAGAACATTTATTCTGCTTAACTTGTAATTTTAGGACAGCTGAAAACTTACTGATACTGACTGACCTCAGCACTGGGCTCTTTATGTGAGATTTGTGTGAATTTGTAGTAAATTGGAGGGTGTTGGTGGTTATTATAATGGGTTATTATAATGATGTGTTTGAATGAGGGCATCTCTGTTGTCTGTCAAAATAGGGCATAAGACTTTGTAATTTGAGAGAAATTCAATATGTAAGAGTCCTTCAGATGGTGCTGCTTGTAACCTTTACCTGTGAGGTACAGAGCTGCTTTTCAGTATTTCACAAGGGGTATCATTACAAGTATAGTTTGTAAAGCTTCTCTCCAAGTGTAATTTGTCAGTGGATTCTGATATGCCTGAAGATTATATAATGTAATGCAGAAATGCAGTGAGTTCTTCCCCATAAAACTATTTAATAAAAAGTATTATACAACAGTAATATTTGAGGGTTTATTTTTTCTTGATTACTGATTATATTCTATTTGCCTTTGCAGTCTCGGGACCTAAATAATGTATACTCTGAGTCAGTCACATTTGAATAAAAGGAGAAGCTACCTGTGTAAAGGACACAAGTGGTACTGTCCTTCCATTCACTGTCCTTTCTTTGCTCTAGGCTACTCTAGTATTGTTACTAATACTCCAGTGTTATTACTCCAGTATACCTGGGACCTTCTCTTGTGATCTCTTTCAGCGCACTTTGTCATGGTGACTAGGCACCATCGAGTTCTTTTGATCTCAGGGTTATGAGCATTGAAGTTCATGTAGTCCATTAATTTGTACAAATAGTGTTTTATTTTCTTAAAGATCAGTGTTATTTCCTTCTCTAAACATGATCAGTGTCAGAATCGTCTGGATGATTTATTAAACCATAGATTACTGAGTCCCAGAGTTTCCAATTGAATAGGTCTGGGCTGGGGCCTGATAATGTGCTAGTCTAGTATTATAAATAGTGGACTACAAACTCAGCCAGTGTTTTGATTTTAAGCATTTTTTGGTGTGAATTGCCTGCATATTAGCCATCATTTTCTGTTCGATTAACTGAGATAGTAGGTCAGTAGTTTATATCCCTGGCTAGTTATTGACAACATCAACTTGGAGATTTCTTTAAAAACATTAATACCCAATCTACTACCTCGACCACAGTTAAATAAAATTCCTTAATACAAGGTCAAAGCATCTATATTTTTCTTTTCAAACCCCCAGTCAAAAATTCTGCATAGTATTGTAACATGGATACATCACTTGTATTTGTCAAAATCAGTCGTAGACTTTGGTGCATAATAGTGAGTTAATACTGGTTAATGGATTCTAACATGTACCACAGTAATGTGAGATGTTAATAATGTGCAAAGGAAGAAGGGGACAGAGGAGAATTATGACAGACTTTTTTCTGTAAACCTGAAACTGCTTCAAAAAATAAATATACAGTGTTGAGGCTTTAAAAAAGATTAGCAGAATTGACGTATCCGTGGGTATACTTAAAAGGGAAAATAAAAATATGTAAATAACACAAGTAATGAAATGGGTGTGTCATAAAAGAATCAAAGGAAATAAAAATACTGACAATACTGTGAGGAACAGTATTCCAAACAGATTTGAAAACCTGGAACGGTCACATTTCTAAAAAAACATGACCTATCTAAATTGCCACAATCTAGAGTAGAAAATTTCAACAGACCTATAGCTTGAACATGTCATTTTCAAAAAAAAAAGATCGGCCCAGATGATTTCCCTGGAGAATTCTACCAAACATTCAGAGAAGAGTTGACACTAATTCTACTCAAGCCATTCATTCCAGGACATAGAAAAGGATAGAATTTTCCTGAACTCAGTTTTATGCAGCATGAAGAAGGCAAAAGGTCATTACAAAGGCTGAAGAGGAAGAAAAGACCAAGATGGATGTCAGATGAGACTCTGAATATTTCATTAGAGCGCCAAGAAGCCAAAGCTAAAGGAAGAAACCAAGAAATTAAAGAGCTGAACAGAAAATTTCAAAGGACAGTTCGAGACACCAAAGTAAGATACTATAATGAAATGTGCAGAGAGCTGGAGTCAGAAAATCAAAAGGGCCGAACTCGCTCAGTGTTTCTTAAGCTAAAGGAATTGAAAAACAAATTCAAGCCACCGGTGGCAATACTTAAGGATGCTTTGGGAAGTGTTAAATGGTCCAAGAAGCATTAAAAGAAGATGGAAGGAGTATACAGAGTCACTGTCCAGAAGGAATTGGCTGACACAGAAGAATTTAATGAAATAACGTATGAGCAAGAGCCTGTGGTGACTAAAGAGGAAGTTCAAGTTGCTCTGAAAAAATTGGCAAAAAACAAGGCTCTGGGAATTAACGGCATACCAATTAAAATATTTCAGCAAATGGATGTTGCCCTGGATGTGCTCACTAAGTTGTGCCAAGAAATCTGGAGGACAGCCAGCTGGCCAACTGACTGGAAGAGATCGATAATTGTTCCCATTCCAAAGAAAGGTGACCCAACAGAGTGTGGAAATTACAGAACAATATCATTAATATCACATGCAAGCAAGATTCTGCTGAAAATTATCCAAAAATGACTGGAGCAACCCATCAGCAGAGAACTGCCAGATGTGCAGGCTGGGTCAAGAAGATATTTTGGGGATGTTATTATGAATCCTTGGAATAAAACAACAACATCATACTGGCAAAGATAGAGGGTCAGTGAACGATATGACCTTCAGCAAAATGAATTAACTCAGTAACTATACCAGTTCAGCAGATCTTATGGAATATTGTGAAGATGGAACAGTATAGAGTACAATTCTGATCTGTTGTTAACAGGGTCACTTTGAGTTAATGCAGTTAACTGGAAGACACCTAGAAACAATGACACTTGGAGTTCAATCTGGAATTTCAAGTCTTCCAGGGTGATAATAGGTTGGCCTAGGATTAGCAAGAGGTCACAGCTACCTCATAGGCAACCCCTGCCTATGTGTTCTACATTTTTTAAGTCAATCAATGTTCATAATAAACATTTAATGATTATTTCTTGAGTATCATAAAATAAACTCTTCTAATATAGATTTTCTTGAATAATGAGATGGCACATAACAATAACAACAACATGATATGAGGTGATTTTTTTCTGTCTATGAAACATTTTATTATGAAAATCTAAAAATGCAGAAAGCAGGCCTGAGATCTTTCTTTTTATGAGTGATACAAGAGTCAAGAGGTGATCTCTAGCAAGAAGCTGCAACTGCAATCGCAGAGATGCATGGTTTGAATCCACCAGATGCTCTGCTGGAGAAGGAGGAACAATCTCCTCCTGTACCAGTCAGATCTGATTTGACGGTACACACACATAAAATAGTGAAATAAAATAAATTTTTAGAAAAAAAAAAGAGGTGATCTCTATAAGATACTATTTCACCCCAGCAACAGTGGCAAAGTTTAGTAGGGCAGCAAGCAATAAATGTTGGAGAGGATGTGGAGAGGTGGGAACTCTCATACACTGTTGGTGAGATTGTAAAATGGTACAACCACTTTGGAAGACATTTTGGTGTTTCCTCAAAAAGTTGAACTTAGGACCTGCCATAAGGCATGACTTGCCGTGCATCACAAGCTACTGCATGGCAGAGAATGCTGGTGCACTAGACCAGACTGACTGGCAGGCCACATGAAGACCAGACTGGCCTACTGCTGCCCTGCTGTCCTGTGCAAGGATCATAAATACCACAGGTATTTGGCTTTGAACACAGTTGCCTAGCTACTTCACATGAGGTGTCTTAAGCTCAAGTGGAAGAGGCCAGGTGGAGCTGTGTTTTTTTAGAGGGCAACGGTCATCTTGCTTTGGATGGTGTTCCCCAAGAGGAAGCACCAATATACAGGTCCTTCACAAAATATTGTCGTATCCTAAACATTATATAGTTACAACAACCTAACATCTACTAACAAAAGACTCACATAGTGTCAAGAAAACAGCAATCTGCCTCAATCATCATGGAAAGAAAATATAATAATATAATAACCCTTCTCCTTAAAAAGGCAGACCAAACAAATACCCCAGATAGAGAGAACCAGAAGAAAAATACTGATACAGAGTTATTTGAACAGCTACAGAGAAGACACAAATGATGGAAGGCATTAAGAGAGCAAATATCCCAGAGGCAGCAATCCAGAAGAAATATACTGAAGAAGAACAGCTTGAACAGCTACAGAAGAAAATGCAAAGGAAGGAAGAAAGAATTGATAATATAGATAAAGAGGTCCAAGACCTTAACAAATCATCACAAGACAGATAGGATACAGCCAATATAGTAAGGGAAATAATAGAATATCAAGAAAATGTAATCCAGAATATTAAGACCGAAATGGCAGAAGTGTCTAACATGCTGATGGGACAAAAAAAGTAGAACTGAAGAGATAGAATAGAGAGCCAGTGAGCTAGAAGACAAGAACCTCACTGGAAACATACTAGAAGAAAAATCAGAGATGAAATGTAAGGAAAATGAAGAGAATATCAGAATTATCTGGGATGGCATCAAAGAGAAAAACATATGTATGATTGAAATTTCAGAACAAGAGAGTAACAGGAAAGTCACTGAGAAAATTGTGGAAGAAGTACTAGAAGAAAATGTCCCCAGAAATTATAAAGAATGTCTTATTCGGATTATTTGCGTCTTCTCTCTCTTTTCTTTTGTGAGTTTTGCTAGAGGAGTATCGATTTTGTTGACCTTTTCAAAGAACCAACTCC
>NW_006400030.1:3062429-3063649 GCF_000299155.1 Elephantulus edwardii | reverse complement strand
CAAGTATAGGTTTCTCATTAGCACAATCAAGTGTTCTAGTATTCTCATTCTTCTCACAGTCAGCCACAGTTTGTTATGATCCACACAGTCAAATGCCTTTGCATAGTCAATGAAACACAGATAGACATTCCTCTGGCATTCCCTTTCAGCTAAGATCCATCTAGCTAATGTTAGATGGATCTTAGCTGAAAGGATTAGCTACAATATCCCTAGTACCACGACCCCTGCTAAACCCAGCCTAGACTTCTGGCAGGTCTCTGCTGATGTGCTCTTCCAGTCATTTTTGGATAATCTTCAGTAGAATCTTGCTTGCATGTGAAATGAATGATATTGTTCTATAGTTTCCACACTCTGCTGGGTCACACTTTTTTGGGATGGGAACAAATATAAATCTTCTGAAATATTTCTGTGTCTACCAATTCTTTTGGTGCAGTAGTTTTGTGTATTTCTATCGTCTTCTTTTGATGCTTCTCAGATCATTCAACACATTGCCCATAGTACTTCTTAGTATTGTATTTTGAGGCTTGACTTTGTTTTCTAAGCTCTTTCAGCTTGAGAAATGCCAAGTGAGTTTTATCCTTTTTATTCTCCAATTCCAGCTCTCTGTACTTTCCTTTATTATAATTTTCTTTGTGTTCTTTGGCTGCCACTTGAAATCTGTTCAGCTGTTTTACTTCAGCATCTCTTCCCTTTATTTGGCTTCTCGACCCTCTACTGCAATTTTCAGGGTCTTTTCTGACTTTTTTTTTTAAATTGGTTTGCTTACAAAGTTTATAGACATTGTGTTCCATACTATTCCTCATTCATATTGTCTTTTGTACAGTCATTCTCAGTATGCTTTATAAAATTAATCGTCATTAGGTCTTGTCCATCATTACCCTGTCTTTTCACCCAGATCCTTCTCATTTCCCCCCACCCCTTCCACCCACCAAACTGTGTAACCCTCTGGTTTTGCTTCTACCCATCCTCACCCCTTCAATCCCATCCCTTCCCTCTTTGGGTTCCCATTATTCTGAGTGAACTAAGTCTCATAGGACAAACACTCTATAAGACCATTATTGTAAAAATAGAAGGGTAACTAGTAAAACACATCTGACGTTCACTTTGGTTTTTCCTTTCTACCCTATCCTAATAGTAATCTCTTGCTCTCTTCATGGATAATATATCTCATTTTCCCCAAACTTCAATCATTGATGTTCAATACTTAAAACCTATTCTTT
>NW_006400030.1:3055126-3062329 GCF_000299155.1 Elephantulus edwardii | reverse complement strand
AAGAAATTATAAAGAATGAGAAAATTCACATTCAAGAAGCACAATGAACACCAAGTAGACAAGATGGAAAAAAGAAAAACATCAAGACATATCATAGTCAAATTCTCCAACTTAAAAGATAACAATGAATGAATTTTTCTTTTACTTTTCAAAGAGAAGAGCGAACTGTGGGGAGGGGGAGATTGGGCAGGGAGAAAAGTGCAACAATGAATGAATAGAAATACAAAGTCTCTGTAAACTTTCATTAAAATTAATTTTAAAAAGGAAAAAAGATAAGCATAGAATACTAAAAGCAGCACAAGAAAAACAAAGAGTCACCTATAAAAGTGAAACAATGAGATTAAGTTCTGATTTCTCAGCAGAAACCATGCAAACTAGAAGACATTGGGATTACATATACAGAAAGTTGAAAGAAACAATTACAAGCCAAGGATCCTATACTCCACAAAACTCTCTAACAAATACAAAAGAGAAATTAGAACCTTGGCAGAAAAGAAAGAACTTAAGGAATTTGTGAAAACAAGACCCAAACTACAAGAAATTTTAAGTGAAGTCCAAAGGAAAGTGGATGGACCATAGTATTAGAAAGAACAGAAAGAGAAACGCAGCAAAGTGACAATGATAAATCCTGGCCTGACAATAATCACAATTAATGTGAATGGACTAAGTGTTCCAGTTAAAATAACAGCAGAATAGATAAAAACCCCAAAGCCCATCAATATGTTGTCTGCAAAGGACACATCCAGAAAAATGGAGAGAAAGACAAAATCAAAGGCTAGAAAAAAACATACCAAGCAAACAGCAACCACAAAAATGACAATATTAGTCTCTGATAAAATACACTTCAGTATAAAAGCCACAACGAAAGATAAGGAAGGGTGTTACATATTGCTTAAAGACATAATAGATTAAGAAGACATAACATAGGTTAACACTTATACACCAATGATAGATCTGCAAAATACATAAAACAATGGTTAACAAAACTGAAGAAAGAAATAGACAGCACCGCAATAGTGGTATGAGACTTCAATACACCACTATCACCAAAGGATAGGTCAACTCGAAACGTAGCAAAGATGCAGAAGATCTAAATTATACAATCAGCCAACTCATCCTTGTGGATGTATTCCAAGCATTCCACTCAACTAAACTTCAATTCACTTTCTTCTCAAGTGCACATGATACATTCTCCAGAAGCAATCACATATTAGGACACAAAGCAAGCCTCAACAAATTAAAAAACATTGAAATAATATGAAATATTGTCTAAGATCACAACACCATAAAACTAGAAATTAACCACAGGAGGCTAAAGCTTACAAAACCACCCACGTGGAAAAGAAATAATTCTCTGCTGAGCACATTATTGGGTAATAAAGGAAATAATGAAATTTAAAAGTTCCTTGAAACAAATGAAAATGAAATTACATGTAGGTAAGGCTAGTGTTTCATAGTAATGGGCACATACATAAAAAAGAGAGAAGAAAAATCTAACTCAACACCTTTATCAAATAGAAAAAGAACAGTCTAATTCTACAACCTTTAGAAGAAATGAAGTTATAAGGACAAGAGCTGAAATCAATGAGATAGAAAACAGAAAGACAATTGAAACCATCAAAAGCTGGTTTTTCAAAAGGGTCAATAAAATTGACAAACCATTGGCAAACTTAACAAAAAGGGGGGAAAAGACGACACAGGTAACTTGATTAATAAATGATATGGGGATCCAAGCTGGGGGGAGGGTGGAAGTGGATGGGTGAGGAGGTGCAGGGTGTGATTCATCATGGGGTCCTACAATTTAATGGGAGGGTGAGGGGAATGTGAAGGATCTGGTATGAAAAACAGTGTATTTGAATTTTGTAAATTAGTATAAAAAACAATGATGGAAATGACAGCACAACAGAACTAGATGAACTTAAATGATACCAGAATACTATGAAAAGCTATATTTTGATAAATTAAAAAACCAAGAGTAAATAGACAAATTCCTTTAAACATATGCCTTACCCAGATTGACCTCAGGAGATGCAGAACACTTGAAAAAACCCATCACAAAAGAAGAAATTGAACAAGTTATACAAAGTCTTCCTCATAAGAAAAGTCCTGGACCAGATGGCTTCTCAGCTGAATTTTACCAAATATTCAAAGAAGATCTATCTACTTAAAGCACTTTAAAAAAGATAGAAAAAGAAGGAACATTTCCAGAGTCATTCTATTAAGCAAACATAATACTAATACAAAATCCAGGTAAAGATATTACCAAAAAGAAAACCAATATCTCTTGTGAATAGAGATGCAAAAATCATAAACAAAATCCTATTTTCAAAAAATATAATGCACAAGAGTGATCGTTTGAAACACAATGTGAATGGAGAATAGTATGAAACACAATGTGTATAAACTTTTAAAGTAAACCAACTAAAAAAAAATAATGTAGAAAACCAACAAAATAGAATCCAAGCTAATAGAATCCAAAACCACATTCAAAAAATAATTCATCATGATCAAGTGGGATTCATAACAGGTATGCAAGGATCGTTCAACATAAGAAAAACTATCAAAGTGATTTAACAAAATACATACATTAAGTCAACATCAGTATATTAATTTGAAAAGAAATTCTATTTTTATGAGCTGATGCTATAATTAACCATGCAGTATTATCTAGCTCTCTGGACAACAGCTTCTTGGTCTCAGTATAGGTTTCATATGAACACAATTAAGTGTTCTGAGATTCTCATTCTTCTCTATGTTAGCCAAAATTTTTATGATACACACAGTTGAATGCCTTTGCATAGTCAACAAAGGATAAATAGATATTCTTCTGGTATTTTATTCTTTCAGCCAGCATCGATCTGACATCAACAGTGATATCCCTGGTACCATCATCCCTTCTAAACTCAGCTTGAACTTCTGAGAGTTAACATGTAAATGCACTTTTCCACCTGTTTTTGATGACTTTCAGCAACATTTTGCTTGCATGTGATAGTAATGATATTGTTTGATATTTTCTACATTCTATTGGATCACCTGTCTTGGGTGTGGGAAAAGACAAGGATTTCTACCAGTCAGCTAGACAGGCAAGTTTTCTCCAAACTTCCTGGCATAGATTGGTGAGTACATCTAGGCTGCATCTGCTATTTGAAATATGTCAGTTGGTATCCCACTGATTCCTGGGACCTTACTTTTGACAATGCCTAAAGTGCAGATTGAACTTTTCCATTCATTCCATTGGCTCTTGATCATGTTGTGCTTCATGAAATATTTCAGTCAGAGGCGACAAAAGATTTTTGGGTACAGTAACCATATATTCCCTTCATCTTCTTTTGATGCTTCCTGAATCATTCAAGATTTTTGCAATAATACCTCTCAGTATTACAATTTGAGAATTGAATTTCTTTTTCAGTACTTGGATTAAAAACAGTTTGATAAAAGAGGAATAATGGAGATCAACAGCAATCAATGATAATAGTCATAATCAGTACCAACTAAAAATATGGAACATTTTTATTTATTCTACACTATAAAAATATGAAGCTGGACTCTATCAAGAAGAATGTGGCATCAAGATTAGAAGAAGACCCATAAACAATCTGTATTATGCAGATGACACAACCTTACTTGCTGAAAGTGAGTAGAACTTGAAGCACCTGCTGAAGATAAACAGCCTTCAATATAAATTACATATAAACACAAGAAAACAAAAATTCTGACTACTAGACTGATAGGAAACATCATGTTGGATGGAGAAAGGATTGAAATTGTTAACATCTTCATTTTACTTGGATCCACAATCAACACCCTCTGTACTAGCAGCCAGGAAATCAGGAGATGTATTGCCTGAAATTTCCAAATTGCTGAAGGGCAATGATGTCAATTTGAAGTTAAGGTGAACTAGATTCAGGCCATGATCTTTTCAATAACTTGGTATAAATAAATATGACAGAAGAATTGATGCCTTTGAGCTGTGGCACTGGAGAAGAATATCGAACATCCCTGATACTTCCAAGAGCATAAACATCTATGTCTTGAACAAAGTGCAACCAGAATTCTCCTTGGAGGCAAAGATGACAAAGATGCTTTGTACTTACTTTGAGCATGTTGTTAAGAGAGGCTGTTCCTTGGAAAGGGACATCATCTTGGAAAACTGGAATGTTGGTGAAACAGAGGAAGACCCTTAATGAGATCGACTGACACAGTAACTGCAACAATGAATGAGCTCAAGTATGTCAGAAAAGAAGAAGATGGCACAGGATAGGACAGGATTCAGACCCATTGTTCATAGGGTCACTATGAATTGCACTCAGTTTGATGACCCTTAGCAACAACAACAATGCTGTCATATTTTGTTCTTTTTATTGTATTAACAAATCTCTAAACCAGCAAAGTATTCAAAATGTTCTGTTATCTTTTCATTTTTTCTATTTGCATTATCTTTCTGATGACTTATATTGTTGTTGATGTTGTTGTTGTTATGTGCTGTCGAGTTGTTTGCGACTCATAGTGACCCTATGTACAACGGCCCTAAACCCTGCTCTATCCTGTGCCAATCGCACTGCCTCTGACACACCCAGCCTGATTACCCCAGTCACTGAATCAATCCATCTCATGCGCCGACCTCATCTTCCCCTCTTGCACCGATCCTCCACTTTCCCAAGCATGATAGCTATCATCAAATGAACTAAAACATATGGTGATGTTATGAACAACAGATCCAAAAATTTCCCTATCTTGTGTCATCCTCATGACCTCGGTCATGCTCAAACTCATTTCATTTTTATTGTGTCATTCCAGTAAGTTGCAGACCTTCCTCTCCAGTCTTAAGAACTTTTGTTTTCGTTAAGTTGAGATGCAGTCCATGTTGATGGCTGTATTCTTAGATTTTTCTGCCAGTCCTCATTTGTAACAAGCAAACTTTTGTCATCTGTGTAACATAGGTTACTGCTAAGTCTTCCCCCCATCCTGATGTCACATTCTTTTTCACAGAGTCCAGCTTCTTGAATGATTTACACAGCAGATTCAATATGTAGTGAGAAAGACTAAAACCCTGACACACACTTTTCTTCATTTTAAACCACACAATGTTCCCTTCCTTTCTTGACACAACTGTTTCTAGGTATAGGTTTCAAATGGACACAATTAAGGGTTCTGGGATTTCCATCCTTCTCAATGTTTGTCATAATTTGTTAGTGATATCCATGGTCAAAAGCCTTTGCAAAGTCAATAAGACACAAATAGACATTCTACAGTATTCTTTGTTTTCAGTGAGGATGCATCTGACATCAGCAATGATAACCCTGGTGCCACTGTTCTTCTAAATCCAGTTTGAATTTCTGTTAGTTACCTATTACTAATCTAGCTGGTTTTTTATTTTCTTTTTTCAGAGGTTAGTGCAAACACAATACCCCCTACCACAAATTATGAAGTTTTCCACTTTAGGGGAAATTGCAGGGGTCAGCACATCATTCGGAATGTAATGGATAAGCCTCATCCTGGGAAAACCACCTTCATGATCATGGTATCTCCCCTGCCAGGTAATATTAGCTACTCCCAGCTAATACTAGCTTTTATTGAATGAAGTTGTTGTTATGTGCCATCGAGTTGCTTGTGACTCATGGCGACCCTATGTACAAAAGCCCTAAATGCCGCTCTATCCTGTGCCAACCTCACTGTCTCAAACACACTCATTCCCACCACCCCAATCACAGAATCAATCCATCTCCTTGACTCCAAGGAGCACTCCAGCTTCACCCTCTCCAGGACAAACCTGTTTGTCCTCCTAGCAGTCCATCACATATTCAACACTCTCCTCCAGCACCACACCTCAAAGGCATCAATTCTCTTTCTATCATCCGTAGTCACTGTCCAACTCTACGATGCATAGCACGTAATTGTGAAGACTATAGCCTGGATCAGATGCACCTTAGTCTCCAGCCTGATGTCATTGCTCTTCAATACACTTGAGTGGTCCCTCACAGCTGACTTTCCCAATGCAATTAGTCTCTTGATTTCCTGGCAGTTGTTACCAAGAATGTTGACTGTGGAGCCAAGTAAACGAAAACTGTTAACTTATCTGAATCTGTCCACTATCCATGCTGATGCTGCCAATTGGCCCAGTGGTGAGAATCTTTGTTTTCTTGATGATGAGCTTCAATTCGTATTGAAGGCTGCAGTCCCTGACCTTCTACAGCAAGCGCCTCAGGTCCTCCTCAGTTTCAGCAAGCAGGGTTGTGTCATCTGCGTAACGCAGGTTGTTGATGACTCTTCCACCAATCCAGACGCCACATTCCTCCTTGCACAGCCCAGAGTCTCGGATGATCTGTTCTGATTACAGATTGAAAAAGTATGGAGACAAAAATACATCCCTGATGGACCCCTTTTCTATTTTGAACCATCCAGTGTCTCCTTGCTCTATTCTGATGATTGCTGCTTGGTCCAAGTATAGGTTTCACATAAGCACAATCAAATGTTCTGGGATTCCCATTCTTCTCAGAGTTAGCCATAGCTTGTTATGATCCACACAGTCAAAAGCCTTTGTATAGTCAATGAAGAAGCACAGACAGACAGTCTTCTGGTATTTTCTGCTTTCTGCCAAGATCCATCTAACACTAGCTATAATATCCTTAGTACCATGACCTCTTCTAAATCCAGTCTGCACATCTGGCAGTTCTCTGTTGACATATGCTCCAATTGATTTTGGATAATTTTCAGCAGTATTTTCCTTGCATCTGGTTTTAATATTATTTGATAATTTCCACATTCTGTTGGATCACCTTTCTTGGGAATAGAAGCAAATATGGATCTCTTCCTGTCAGGCGGCCAGGCAGCTGTCCTCCAAATTTCCTGGAATGGACAGCTGAGCACATATATAGTTGTATCTTTTAGTTGAAACATGTCAATTGGTATCCCATTGATTCCTGGGGCCTTATTTTTCCAATGCCTTCAGTGCAGCATGAACCTCTTCCTCCATTACCATTGTCTCTTGATTATATGGTTGTTGTTGTTGTTATGTGCCGTCAAGTCACTTGCGACTCATAGCGACCCTATCGACAACAGTCCTAAACTCTGCTCTGTCCTGTGCCAATCGCACCGTCTCTGATACACCCATCCCAATTACCCCAGTCACTGAATCAATCCACCTCATAGAGGGCCTTCCCCTCCTGTGCTGTCCCTCCACCCTACCAAGCATGATGTCCCTCT
>NW_006400030.1:3044055-3053011 GCF_000299155.1 Elephantulus edwardii | reverse complement strand
GTGTGTGTGTGTGTGTGTGTACCGTCAAATCGGATCTGACTGGTACAGGAGGAGATTGTCCCTCCTTTCCTGCTAAAACCTATTCTTAAGATGATTTATTACATTCAGGTGGGATAGATGGAAAATCACATTGGTTCTTGTGGACTTGTTTTCAATTTCTTCAGCTTCAAGGTGAACATATGAAATTTATAGTCTGGTCTACAGGCAGAACCTGGCCTGGTTTTGACTTCTGATTCTGCACTTTTCCAACAATTGTTTCTAGAGATGTCATCAGTCTGATTTATATGCAGTGTATCTGGTGCGATCCATGTGTAAAGTTGCTGTTTGTACCTTTTTTTTTTTTAAAAAAAAAAAAGGTATTTCCATGTATAAATCACAGAATTCAATCATTCTATTTCTGGTCTTTTTTATGTCACTAATATGTGCTTTCCAACTACCATTGTTTCAAACTTTTGTGTTCTAGTCACCAGTTGTCTTTAACTCATTTTGATTCCAACTTTGATGAATTTCAGACTACAAAATTTGATGAAAATCTTTAATTTCCTCCTCTTTTACTTTAGCTGTTGGTGAGCATATTTGAATAATAGTCTTATTAATATGTCTTCCTTGTATGTGTATGGAAAATACTCACAAAGTACTCACAAAGTAGTACTTCAAGATAGGACTTGAAATTGTCTTTTTAACTATGAGCACTACACCATTCTTTTTATGTTTTTTGATTGTCTGATTCAAAGTAGCCAAAGCCAATTCATCTCATCTCACTAATATCTAGAATTTTGATGTTCATGTGTTCCATTTAATTTTTCACAACTTCTAGTTTCCCATCATCCATACTTTGTGAATCCCAGTTTCCAACTAGTAAACAGTATGTTTGCAGCTCTTTCTCTTCATTTTGATTGACGTCTAATCTGGGCTCTAGCTCTTATACTATGACTATCTGTGTTATTCTTCTGTAGTTCAGAGTTTTCAGATGCCTATTATTGAGGAGTAGATGGCCAATCCCGCTTCTTAGTCTGTCTTAATCTGGATTCAAACCTGTCCACCAGGGTGACCCTTCTGTCATTTGACACTCTGATGGCACAGCTTTCAGCATCACGGCAACCCACAAGTTACTTCAGTACAGCAAACTGACAAACAAGTGCTGTATCAATAAAAACAATGACAAATTAACAAGCATATTGATACTTAAACTATAAAATATAATTAGCAATATGCAGGTCACTTCCCTAATACTACAAACTGACAGTTTAGGAGACTCCAAGTCTAAATCCCAGGCACCAGCTCTAGGGGAAGGCTTTCTTTTTCTGGTATTTTCAGAGGAAGGTCCTTGTCTCTGAGTTTCTGTTCCTGGGTGGTCTTCATCTATCTTTTTCTGACAGCAAATCAGGCAGATAAAAATCATGGTGGAGGGCCCATCTGAGGCTAGTGGTAGCATGACATGATGGGACCCTGGGTGGATCCTGGAGCATTTCAGCTTAAGCATGTGGCTAGCACAGCAGGAAAATGTCCCAGGTGAAGGTGATGTGTTGCATGGATCAAGGTGCTGGTGCAAATACCCTCTTTATACTTTTGGTAGTCCATAGAATATCCAGTACCCTTTTCCAACACCAATATTCAAAGGCATCAAATCTCTGGTATTCATTGCTCAAATTTCAGATGCATAGAAAGTAAAGTAGAAGACCACAGCTTGAATAAGGCACACCTTTATCTTTAACCTGCAACATTGCTCCTTAACATCTTGGAGAAGTTCTTGACAACATATTTTCGAGATGTAATATGTCTTTTGATTTCTTGATTGTACCAAGGGTGTTGTGAATACAAGTGATGGAACCAATGACATCTTCAATATTTTCTCCATTGATTATGATGTTACCTATTGGGCCAGTGGTGAGGACTTTTGTTTTCTTGAGGTTGTGATACAATAATCCATATTGAAGACTGCTGTCTTTGATCTTCTGCAATAAGAATTTAAAATTCTTTTTTGCGTTTAGCAGCAAGGTTGTGTCATCCACACAGTGTAGGTTGTTGAGGAGTCTTCTTCAAATCCTGATGCCACATTCTTTTACATAAAGTTATCATGTGTAAGGTGTTTTATTTTCTATCTTATGTTCTGTATGACATATGGTAAAAAAATGGCTGATGTTCCAGTGGATTTTCAGAAGTAGTAACTTGCATGGGAGGCAGTTGTCCATATTTCTCCTGCAGAGTAGGTAGTGGATTCGCATCATGTACTTTTTAAGTGACAGTGTAACTCCTTACGTCTAAGACACCAGCACTCTCTCCTAATATATTATTTCAATTAATTACCTTAATACAACCAATTGCACAAAAACATCTTCTAACATGTGAATAGGATTCCCAGTAGAGCAGAAAGTTTAGAGTTGGGCTGCTAACTACAAGGTGAGTTTTTTGAAGTCCGGTGTGCTCCACAGGAGGAGAGGAAGTCTACTTCCATAAAGGTTTACAGCCCCAGAAAACCTATAAGGTATTTCTGTCTGCTTTTCCCAGTAATGTCACTATGAGTCAGATAGACTCAACAGCATTGAGTGAGTATATGTTTAGGTACCCTTTTATTTCTTGGTTAAATCCTCCTTTCTAGATGTATTTTCTAGTAACTATAAAATGTTTCATTGACTAGTTAATACTTAGTGTTTCTGATAAGTTTAATAACCATGGGCAGGTTGTGAAAACTTGCTGAGGTACAATTTTTTGCTTTTATAAAGGGAAAAGTAATGGACCTATTTAAGGAATATACATCTGAATGCACAGTAAGTACCTAGAACATTGTCAGATACACAATGAAATGTTAATCCATATTATGCATATAGAGAACACCCCTGGCATTTAAGAATTTCCCTGGAGATGGCAAGGTTTCATCTATGTTTACAATAATGATCCTCACACACCATTGCTATGTCCGTGTTGATATCTGAGTAAAAGAAATATCCCAGAGAGTCTAGATAGACCACTCTTCACTGTGTGCTTATCCAGGTTCTTTAATGAGAGGAGCTACATTGCAAAGCTAAGAGAAGTTTGGAACTGAGAACTTTGCCTGATCTTTGGGATAGAAGAGGAGAACTAGGATTAGGTAAGTGAACAGCAGAAAAATCCAGCCTAGAGTGACGCCTAAAAATGGTGGTTTCCACAGGTCATGTCTGAGAGTGATGTGACCCTGAGTAGGAGAGATGGGCACTGAATCTTTTGAAGGCATCATAAAATTCTCATCCCACTTAAACACCATACACAAAGAGAAGGGAAATTTTTGGATAAAAACATGGAGTTACTGAGCAGTGACTACTGTGCTTAAAGAAAACACTGTGGTAAGATTCTTTCAGAAAACCCAAGAGCAGACCCAACCTGCAGATTCTTGTTAATAACCCTGTGCCAGGACACTGCCAGTGTTTCACAACGCTTAAAGCGACAGTTCAAGTCAGTGTAAAAAGTCCATCACTTGAGATCATTGTGATAGAGGCCAACCTGGAATAACCCTTAGAGGAGCTGTAACAGGGGGCATCCATTTGTAGAACACCCTTCTTAATTAATCAGTCTTGGAAAATGCTTCCAGGGTGCTCTTTTGCCAGGGTGGTGACACTTCATCTCATATACTTTGGACATGTTGTCAGGGAACCAAAAATGTTACCAGTCCTTGTAAAAGGCGTCATACTGGAAAAGGTGGAGCAAAAGAGAGAGAGGAAGAAGTGTTACAAGATGGATTAACAAATGACTCTAATAATGGACTCAAGCATATCAAAGATTATGAGCCTGGTGCAGGATGGGGCAAGATTTCTTACTGTTGCCAGAAGTCATAGTCTACTTGATAGTACCTAACATGCAGAAAATGTGACAGGCACTGCATTAGCACTGAATTATGAGCTCAAAACATTTCTTGAAATCTTAACCTCTGTACCTGCGGATGTAACCTTGCTTGAAAAGAAGTTTTCTTTTTAAGTTAGTGATATACTATTGGGTGTGTTGTAAATCTAATCTTCTTGAACGTTTTCTTAAAACAAAAACCTCACAGAAATCACACTGAACACAAGAGGAAGAAGTGGTTCTATGAAGAGTGCTTTACAAACCAAGGAACTTAAAAAAAAAGCACCCATAGAAAGACAGACAAGGACTCATCCTAGAGCTGATGCCAGACTGGGACTTCTAAACTCCAAAACAGTGAGATTATAAATTCTTGTTCCTTAAAGCCACTTGTGACACAGCAGCACTTACATCAGTGCCATTCATCATCTAGCATTAGAACAGACACAGGTGCTCTTCCTTAGAAAGCTGAGACAGGCAAGCACTTTGTTCACTGGGATTCGGAGAGACAGTATTGTGTCATGAAGCCCTGAGACTCGCAACATCTGTTCTTCACTGTCCGAAAGTATTACATGGGCATTATTTTGAGGATGCATGCACCATTTGTTCACAAAATGATGGCTCAAAAGAATCTTTTGTAAATAAAAGGTACTGACTTAACTCCCAAACCAGAATAGCATTTATTTGCTAAGAAAACAGGAAGGAAAAAGTTTCTAAATATGTAAGAACAACAACAAAATCTTTTTCTTTTTATGACAGATTTGCTCAATGAAATCCTTGCAGCTGAAGGTGTCTGATTACTACTTCAATTTTCTTCTATCTGTGGTCTTGGTTGTCTCCAGCCCGTTTCCCTCCAATGAAAAACACAGCAATAACTGAGATGAATAAGAAAAAAAGACGCAACGACATGAATAACACAGTCTGAACTGAAGAGTGCACTTCTGCAATTACGGGTCCTGGAGGTCCACTGTCAAGGCTTCCTCCATACCCTTCCTCATTACAGAACGGAGGGCCCCAACCATTCAAGCAGTGGCAGTTTTTCCTTATTGTTGCACATGCCTCGATGATTGCACTTCTCAGGAATACAGCCATACTACAGAACTGACACATCAACACAATTTCTAGTAATACATATCTGGTCCTTCCCACAGAAAGTTCCATCATTTATCACACCAGTGTCATGTATCCCCAGGGGTCTCATGCCAAGATGGTAGCCTGTACCCCAGCACATGAGATTTTCTTCTTTCTTTCTATCAAAGTGTGATCTGGCATAGAAGGGACTGATGTGACATTGACACACTGTAGTCTGCCACATAATGTATTACTGTGGGGACACTTTCTAAATCTTTGAAATATATGGAAACCACAATTTCCAAATTGATCACCTATCACTGCATGATTCACTGCATCATAGCATTGTTTAGGTGCTTCCCTGACTTCAGGTCCAAAAATTCTTGGCACTGCAAATACCTTGATTGACACTGCTTTCTGAAACAAAGGAATCCAATATCACAAGGGGTTCTATCCTGCTTAAATGCATCATTTGGGCAGAGCCCTGAGGTCCCATTGCAGTATTCTGTAAGGTCACATTCACTTTCTTGCTGCCAACATACATGCCCGGATGGAAGGAATTGACAGCCATGACAACAAATGCCAAAGCTACAGGTGGCACCAGGTATCAACTTACAGTCTGATTGACAGCAGGGGTCTTTTTCAGTCTGCTTTTGTACCACAGTCGCATTCTTCATCCTCTTCAATGATGCCATTGCCACAACTCACCATCACAGAACTAATTTCTGGGATATTATTTAGGCAAGTTAATCCTATATTTATGGCTGCAATATAAGTGATAAAACTACAGTTACTCTATCCAGTACGTCCAGTGCCCATGAGACAGGAGGTTTTCCCCTTACAATAGCAGTATTCTCCATCATGCTCAAAATAAAGACTATGGCCCAATTAATGAATTGTCCAAGTTCCAGGGTGAAGGATATTGAAGTTTGGAAATGAAGTAACTGATGCAGAATAACTTTTAGTACATCCCCTTCCCCAGATTGCTCCTTAAGTACCCGGAATAACTTTTAGCAAATACAAATGTACCCAATCAGCTTGACTCTGGATTTATGTGTTGTATTTTATAGGCCATAAAATATTGCACAACTGTGTCCAGATGGCCTATATTTGTTCTGATTTTCTGCTCATCTGTCCATACTTCAAGAGCATAAAGATTTATCTTCAAATCAAGCTCCTGAAAGTAGGTGTCTATAATTCCAGCCTGAAGAATGGCATCACTTAGGATTTGAGTTATATTACCTTCTACAAACAAATATCTGTCATGATCAAACACAAGATGCAATTCCAAATACTGCGGGTGCTTCTAGATGTTATAAATGTCCCTTAGCCTAGCTATATCCACATTCTGGGTCATTTGCACTGCTTTTTCAGTATTAGTGAAGGCACAAGTCCAGTTGTTCAACTGTTCCTTATTCAGGACATACACAGCATGCTCAAACCTGGGAGAGTCCTTGAGGGGCTCGATTTGGTAAAGTTCCTCATCAATTTTCAGGATGCCTCGCAGACCGCCCATGCACGTACTCACGGTGGCTTCAGATTCCTGAGACTCTTGCACGGAACCTATATAGCTGCAGACGTTGGGTATGTAAGGGTGATCCTCTAGAAGGTCCCCCTGTTCCGTGAATGAGAAAACTTGCAGATGCCGGGGCAACAAAAACCTCTTGGGCCACAGGTGGAGGACGTGATTTTTGCCTTTTAACTTCAGGAGGTAGGACTCGTGCTGGGCCACATTCTGCCACTGCGTCCTGAAACTCAGCTTTTGGGGGATGGTCATTTCGTAGTAATCAAACCCCCATTTAGGGTGAAAGTCTGAGTCCTCGCTAAGAAACCTTTCAACCAGGAGAACCACCAAGAGTAGGACTAGCATGGACGGCCAGAGATCTTTGGAGAGTGGAGTCCTCCCTGACTTCATGGTACAACTCTGGTTAGTGCCCCAACTCCAGGCCTCTGGGAGTGAGACTTCCAGAGACCGCCACTATGGGCGCTGGAGCAAAAGGTGCTGCAATCCTGGGCGGAGTTAGGGAGCTGTGGTCTCCTAACTGTGAGTAGAGAGAAATTTCCCAGGACTGTGCAGTAGAGGGAGTTTCTTTTCTGTACAGTTCCTTTGGGTGCACGTGGAAGAAGACAGGGACAACTGCACGAGGAAAGGTGTAAAAAATATTGGCACGTGGGGTCCCGAAGAGCCCCCCAGAAAGGAGAAGCCTAGGAAAGAAAAAAAGAAGTTACCTAAAGTTCATTCTGTGTCAGGCCATTTAAAGTCTGTTTCTGGATGTCCTGGGCCATGTTCGATACTTTTCATTGCCCTGAATTCCCGCTTGGAGGATCAGCTATGGTTAGGTTCTGACTCAACAACAAACAACAACAACACACCCTTTGGGAGGTCAGCCATGGGTTAGCTCTGACTTAATGATGCAGAACGACAGAAGACTGCTTACATGACCTTTGCATCTTTCCCTGCTTTCTCCTGAGGGCATCTGTGGCAAAAGGGAGAAGAAGCATTCAGAAGAGCTGAATAGAAACAGCTGGAGAAAAGCGGTTCAGACCCCCCCCCCCCCCCACACTTCACCCTAGACCTTTCGTCTTAGAACCACCTGAAGTCAGCTGTTTCCTGGAAGGTCCTGGCGCTAAGTAGTCAAAATAAGAAGGATTCCAAGGAACAATTTTTAAAAAATTTTTTTTATTATTTTTTGTATGTATACCATCAAATCGGATCTGACTGGTACAGGAGGAGATTGCCCCTCCTTCTCCAGCAGAGCATCTAGTGGATTTGAACTGAGTGCCTCTGGGATTGGCATGTAGCTTCTTGCCATTAGGCCACCAGAGTTCCCCAGGAACAATTTTTAAGAAAGTGGTTCGCCCTTGAGGTGCCAGGAACTCAGAGAAGCAAGGGTTGGAGTCCATGAACAGTAACTAACCAAAAGCTCACTGCTCAGGGTAATTGTACTTTGACCTATAGTAACCATCTTTCAGGATAGGAAGTTTGTTCTTTCGCAGATGGATGGTAGATTCAAAAACACTGACCTTTTGTTTAGTAGTAACTGGAAAAGTAAGAGTATACTAGAGGTTTAGAAAGGGAAAAGTACTCTGAAATGAACACACTGTGGAGAAGGAAGTGTTGCTGGTCATACAGGAATGCTGAGGGAAGAAAGGGCAGCCCTCCCCCAAGAGCTGGACTAGGGTCTATAGTGATAAGGTTGGGAGTGAGTCTCAGGAATTCTGACACAAGGACAACTTTTTTCAGATCCGTTTCTGGTGAATTCTCAAGGAATTGTGCTGCCAACCATAAGGTATGAATCCAACAGCTGCTCAGTGGAAGAAACCTACTTTATTGTGAAAACTTTTGAAACTTGCTAAAGTCTCATTTATATACTAGTTCTGACTTGGTCATGCACAACAACAACAGCTTTACCTGGAAAATTTACCAGGGGACAGGGCTTGAGCTAGGGACAGCAGTTAAAAACAATGCAGAGAAGCGATACTGTTTTTCTGAAATTACGGCTGTTTTTGTGGGAGATCAAAGTGACTAAGATTCATACCAACCCTATGAACAGTATCTCTGAACCTTGCTTTATCTTGAGCCAGTCTCACTGTGGATACATCTGAACCTGTTGCCACGTCATTGTGTTAATCTGTCTCATCTAGGTCCTTTCTGTCTTGTGCTGACCCTCTACCCTTCCAAGCAAGATGCCTTTCTATAAGAAGTGGCTCGTTTGGACAACGTGCCCCAAGTACGTAAGATGGAGTTTCAAAATCTTTGCCTTCAAGAAGCAACCTATTTTCACCTTCTCCAAGACAGGCCTGCTTGTTCTACTGGCAGTCCATGGTATGCTCAATACTGTTCTCTGGCAAACCAAACTCAAAAGCTTCTATTCTTACTCTTTCTTCCTTAGTCATTGTCCAGCAATAAGATGTAAAAATAGCAAGGGCTTCAGGGGGACAGCCATATCTACCTTTAACAACTTTGCCGGGGGAATTGTCCCATCAACATTAATAACACAAAACTAATTCCTACGAGGTCAGATATGTTCCCCCCCTTCCTTGCGCTTTCTACTTATTCCAGTACCATTCTTTT
>NW_006400030.1:3035353-3038445 GCF_000299155.1 Elephantulus edwardii | reverse complement strand
ACTCAGCATAATGTTCTCCAGAGTCAACCATTTTGAATAATATTGCATGAGTTCCTTGTTTTTCAATGCAGCATAGTATTCCATTGTGCGAATAATGCTTTACTGCCTTCCACAGTGGTTGCACCATTTACACTCCCACCAACAGTGAATAAGGGTATCAGTTTTTCTCAATCTCGCCAGCATTTATTGTTTGTTTTTCTGTTACATTTTACTATTCTTACTGGGATGAGATGATATCTCATAGCTGTTTGGATTTGCATCTCTCTTAGAGCTAGATTTTGAACGTTGCTTCATGTGTTTGTTGGCCATCTGAATGTCTTCTTTGGTGAAGAGTCTGTTCATATCCTGTGAAAATTTTTCAATTGGGTTCTTTACCTTTATCTTGTTGTGGTGCTGAAGCCTTTCTATAACTATCATCGTTTCTCAAAGTTCATAGAGTTTCCAGATGCATGATGTTTAGGAAGTGGATGCCACTCCTGCTTCTAGTAGAATATCATTAAAATAAAAAGATAAACTTTTTCAAAGAAGGTTACATTCACAAATACAGGGTTTAGAATTCCAAAAAGTGTTTTGGAGAGGACGGAATTAAATTAATTATTATGTCTTGGTTAATATGGTGCCTCATGTATTCTTTTAATAAAAACCAATACATTACAAGGGATAACATGGAGTTTATCTTTCAATATGACTTTCCTAGCCATTGAATCTGACTTGATCATGTGTATTGGTAGATTGGTGGCAATATGCAAATAGCGTGTGCCAACCTATTTCCAAGAAGGCTGGCTATCTCACCAATATATAGAGTGGGTCCAGCAGCAGAATTAGACCTTCTCAGTGAAAAATAAGAAGCAAGAGAATATAACATTTTTTTTTACCCGGACGTTCTTGTTCCGGTTACACCTATGATAGCAGCAGCCATAGGCAAGCCAGAGAATCAACATGAGATGGAGTGACCTTACGACTGCTACCACAGACAGAACCAGACCTAAGCTAAGAGCCTGTGCCCACGTTTGTGTACAGGGGGTAATGAGGGGGAGCTATAATTCCCAGGACTGAGATCTTTGCAACACTGTCCTAAAGCTGCGAGGCTCAAGCTGAAGTGCCTGCAAGAACATTTCAGAAACTCTTCTGACAATTCTGCTTCTATCTTGGATTATAACCTCTTGATGTCCCCCGTATGGTTCTGTGTGGTCTGTGAGTTATTACATCAGATTTTAGACACCACAAAGCAGTAACATTGGTGTTGCAATCAGTAGAAAGAAATAAGGGAGCACACAGGACATGTCTGATTTCGTGGGAATTGGTTTCATGTTATTAATGCTGTTGACATGGATAGTTCCTCTTAGTGGCATTGGTAAAGATCAGATGCGATCATCTTCATGCAGCCTTTGCTCTTTCTACAGAAAAATTTTCTACAGAAGTATGTCCCCTGTTATTGTCTCTCTGTGGGTCATTATCATTCAGCCTACTGTGTGGACTCTGATTCAATGACTAAAAATGACCTATAGGGAATAATGATCCTGATGGGTTATACATAACAGACTCTATAAATGATGTCAAACACTGGCAGTGTCTTGCCTACATGATTCTTAACAGAATTCTGCATTTTGTGGCTGTTCTTATTGAGGGACATCTTTGTCTGTTTAAGGACTTTAGCTCTTCATTTCTCTTAGACACAGCAGAAGAAAGATGAGGGTGCTTTTCACTGGCATGTAACTCCATGTTATTATCTCAAAATAAATTTTTCCCCTTGATTGTATAGAGTGCTGTGTGTGGGATGAGAATTTTGTGATGCCTTTGAAAGATCCAGTGCCCATCTCAGTGCTCAGGGTCTTATCACTCATGGAGCAGGGAGTGGCTATGGTTTCGGTTCTTGCTCTAGGATTGGTGACCGAGATGAAGCTGGAGACAGAAGTTTATATGATTAATGATTTGTTCATTGAAATACCATTTATAAGAAATAGACAATGACCATACACATGGAATTTACCTGATGGCCTACACGGGAGCCAGATTGATTATATCTGCTGAAAGACTCATTAAGAAGCTCAGTATCAACTAGGCCAGATGCTGACTGTGGAGCAATCACATACTCATATGCAAGTTTAAGCAGAAGCTAAAGAAAATTTAATCCATAAGAACCAAAACTTGATGTTGAGTTTATCCCTCTTGAATTTAAAAACCATCTCAGGAACAAGTTTGAGGTCTTGAACACTAATGAACAAAGACCAGATAATCTGTGAGAGGATATCAAGAATATCATGCAGGGGGGAAAAAAATGTAAAATGTCATTACAAAGACAGAGAAGGAAGAAAAGACTGAAGTGGATTTTTGGAAGAAACCCTGGATGTTGCACTAGAGTACCAAGAAGCCAAAGCGCAGGAGAAAAATCAGGAAGTGAAGGATCTAAACAGGAGATCTCAAAGGACATTTCAGGAAGAAAATACAAAATCTTACAATGAAATTCACAAAAAGCTAAAGTCCGAAAATCAAAACGACTGAAACTCACTCAGCATTTAATAAGCTAAAGGAACTGAAGAACAAATTCAAGCCTTGAGTTGCAATACTTAAGGATGCTATGGACAGAATACTGAATGATCCAGGAAGCATCAAAAGAAGATTAAAGGCAAACACAGAGTCACTGTACTAAGAAGAGCTGACTTGACTGAAGAATTTAATGAACAACGTATGATCAAGAGGCAATGGTGATAAAGGAAAAAAGTTTAGGCTACTCTGAAGGAACTGGCAAAATACAAGCCCCCAGGAATTGATGGGATACCAACTGGCATATTTCAACAACTTGATGCAGCCCTGTTTGTGCCAAGAAATCTAGAGGACAACTACCTGGTTCACCGACTGGAAGAGATCCATATTTATTCCCCTTCACACACACACACACAAAAAAAAAAACAAAAACAAAAAAAACAACCAAACGGTGAACAATAACAACTAGGCTGAGCCCTCCTCTGCTTTGTTTTTTAATCCAAGTTCTTGTCTTCTTCCCTGTCTCCTCTTTTCTTTGCAATATGTTATTGTTGTTATGTGCCATTGAGTAGCTTGCGACTCATAGCGACCCTATGTACAACAGCCCT
>NW_006400030.1:3031033-3034104 GCF_000299155.1 Elephantulus edwardii | reverse complement strand
TCATAACAATATTACCTAATCGTATATTCCTCTTAAACAGTTCTCTTCCTCATCTGTTTCAATGCAGTATACATTATCCCCTCTTAGATTCCCCCAACTCTGATGTCAGTCCTGCTTTACAACAGTGGCACTATGCAGTATTTGTCCTTTTGTTACTGAAATATTTCACTCAGCATAATGTCCTCCAAGGTCACCCATTTCAAGTAATATTTCATTAGGTCCTTCCCCCCCACACCCCATACAGCATAGTATTCCATTGTGTGAATATATACCATAGCTTCTCTATCCATTTGTTTGTTAATGGGCACTTGGGTTATTTGTTATAGCCAGCACCAATCTTACTGCTCTCCTGAGTCCAAAATCCAATACAATCTCTCACAGACCACATACAACCATATTAGGGAAGTTAAAACATAATTCAGTTTGACAGAAAGATACTCAACTGGTCCTGTGGCTTCACTGATAGTGAAAAAGAAGTGCAGATATCCCAGAATGAAGATATGGCTAGGTTAAGGGATGTTTATGACATCTGCATGCACCCAAAGTATTTAGAATTATATCTTGTATTTGATGATGACAAATACTTGTGTGTAAAAAGTAATGCAACTCAAGTCATAAGTGATGCCATTCTTCAGATTGTAATCATAGACACCTATTTTAAGGAGCCTGAATTGAGAGTAAATCTCCATGCTCTTGAAATATGGGCCACAGTTTGGGTTTTTGGCATGATAGAGAATATTGCTACTGTAAGGGTAAAACCACTTGTCTCATGGGTACTGGACGTACTGGGTGGAGTAACTGTACATTTCTCTCTTATTTCAAGACCACGAATTTAGCATTTAATTGTCTAAATAATATCTCAGAAATTAGTTATGTGATGGTGAGTTGTGGGAATGGCGTTGTGGAAGATGATGAATAATGTGACTGTGGTACAAAAGTAGATTATGAAAAAGACTCCAGCTGTCAATCGGATTGTAAGTTGATACCTGGCGTCACCTGTGGCTTTGGCCTTTGCTGTCATGACTGTCAATTCCTTCCATCCGAGCATGTATGTAGGCAGCAAGAAAATGAATGTGACCTTACAGAATACTGCAATGGGACCTCAAGCTTCTATCCAGATGACTTATATAAGCGGGTGGAACTCCTTGCAGGTATGAATCTCTTTGCTTCAGAAAGTAGTGTCAATCCAGGTATTTGCAGTGCCAAAGAATTTTTGGAGCTGAAGGTAGGAATGCACCTAACACTTGCTTTGATGCAGTAAATCTAATGGAAGACCAATTTGGTAATCGTGGTCTGCACGATATTGCAGTATTTCAAACCTGTGAAAACAGAAATACCAAATGTGGCAGACTACCGTGTGTAACTGTCAAAATTATCCCCGAAATGCCGTATCATTCCTTAATCATTAGCATTCATCTTCAGGAAGATGGCATCATGTGCTGGGGTACAGGCTACTATCTTGGCATGAAATTCCTAGGAATAACTGACCTTGGCATGATAAATTATGGCACTTTCTGTGGCCAGGACCAGATATGTATTAATAGAAATTGTGTACATATCTCAGCTCTGCATTATGACTGTTTTCTTTTGAAGTGCAACAATCGAGGCTTGTGCAACAATTTAAAAAATTGCCACTGCTTGTACGGCTGGGCCCCTCAACTCTGCATTATGACTGTTTTCTTTTGAAGTGCAATGATCGAGGATTGTGCCACAATAAACAAAATTGCCACTGCTTGTACGGCTGGGCCCCTCCATTCTGTGAGGAGGAAGGATATGGAGGAAGCATTGACATTGGACCACCAGGACCTCTTATTGCAGAGGTGCCTGCTACAGTACAGATTGTGTTCTTTATATAATTGCGTTTTGCTTTTTTTTGTTTTGTTTTCTTATTCATGTCTGTGATTGTTGTGGTTTTCATTGGGAGGAAAAGACCCAAAGAGAATCACCCCTGGATGTGACAGTTTCAAGGTCACCAATGAAAAATAAGATCTATAAAACTAATTTAACAACCCAGAGCTACCAAAATATGAATCCAAATAGCTTTTATTATTATTCTATTTTTAAAAAAATCATTTTCCCTCAAGTTTTTTAGCAAATAAACTATATGCTTCTTTGAGAAATAAGTCATTGCATTTTATTTCCGAAGGACTCATTTGAATCCTCAGTTCAAACTCTGAGTATCCTGTATCCTAAAGAAATTATGCAAAATATATTATTGGGCAGTAAAGGGCAGGTGTTGTGAGTCATGGCATGACAATGGCTTTCAAGGTAGAATCCCATCTTTCCAAATCCCAGAGAACGAAGTCCTTGCCTACCTCTCCCTTTACCTTTATGAATGACTGTTTCTGTATCTGTTCCAATGCTAGATGATAAATGATATTGTCCTTGTCATGTAGTGCTGTAGTGTCACAAATATCACACGTGGTTTATAGAATAAGAATTTATATTCTCACAGTTTTGGAGTCCATAATCTCAGTTGAACTTTTGTTTGAATGGTGAGTCCTTTTCTGTCTATAGTCAAGGGTGTTGCTTGATGTTCCTTGGCTTGTAGAGGGCTGTTCTTAAAGCTTCTTCCTCCCTCTATGTAGGGTCTCTTTTCTCTCTTTGTTTTGGGGTTTTTGTTCATTTGTTTGTTTTAACTAAGCTATCACTCAAGAAGATTAGGTTAAGGATACACCACATACCAGTTGTTACGTTGTTGTTGATTGCCATTTAGTTCAGCATGACTCATAGCGACCTTATGAACAAAAGATCTGAAACCTCATTTTTTTTCTTGCTTTTTTTTTATAATTGAGATTTTAATTAAAGTTTATAAAAAACTTGGGTTTCCAATCATTCATTATTACAAATTTTCCTCCCTACCCCCTTTTCCTCAGATTACTTTTTTCTTTGGAAAAAAAGATCTTTCATTGTTATACCGTCCTCCACTGCCACCTCAGTCCATTTACTATGCAGCTCATCTTCTGGACTCTTGCCATGCCAATAATATTTGTTGTTGTTGTTGTTATGTGCCGTCAAGTCGTTTCTGACTCATAGCGACCCTATGCACAACAGCCCTAAACCCTGCTCTA
>NW_006400030.1:3004813-3025343 GCF_000299155.1 Elephantulus edwardii | reverse complement strand
CCTCCTTACAACATGTCCAAAGTATGTTAGACGGAGCCTCAGAATCCTTGCCTCCACTGAAATCATGAAGATTTTGCTATATTCATTGCTCTAAGAACATATGAAGCCTTGCCATCTCCACAGAAATTATTAAACACCAAAGATGTTCAGTGACATTTACAATATTGATGTTGCTGTTATGTGCCATCGAGTCATCTGCAACTCATAGCAAACATTACCCAGTAGCTCTAAACCCTACTCTATCTTGAGCCAATCTTACTATCTCTGACATACCTACAACCCCAGTTACTGTGTCAATTCATCTCATCTGAGGGTTTCCTCTCCTGAGCTGTCCATATATCGTTCCAAGTATGATGTCTTTCTCCAAGTTCTTGTCTCTCCTGGCAACATGCGCAACATATGTAAGATGGAGCGACCCTCTTTAGGAAAGTCGCCTTTGTCCGCTTGACAGTCCATGGCACTCAATACTTTTCTCCAGCACCACAACTCAAATGCATCAATTCTTCTTCTGTCACTTTTAGTTATTGTCCAACTCTCAGATGCATATCAAGTAATTGCAAAGACCATGGCTTGGATCAAGCACACTTTAGTCTCTAGACTGACTTTGTTGCTCTTCAGCATTCTGAAGAGCTCCCTGACAGCAGGTTTTTCTAATGCAATTGATCTTTTGATTTTCTGACTGCTAGTGCCAAGATTGTGCAACCAAACAAACTGAAATTGTTAACAATTTTGATCTCCTCCCCGCCCCCCCCCCATCTATATGGTGCTGTCAATTGGCCCAGTGATAAGAAACTTTGTTTTCTTGATGTTGAGCTTGAGTCCTTTTTGGAGACTTCAGTCCTTGACTTTCTATAGCAAATGCTTCAGGTCCTCCTCAGTTTCAGCAAATGAAGTCGTGCCATCTGCATAACATAAGTTGTTGATGAGTCTTCCTCCGATTCAGATGCCACATTCCTCCTCATAAAGTCGAGCCTCCAGAATGATACATTCTGCATGTATATTGAAAATGTGTGGAGACAGGACACATTCCTTATGCACTCCTTTCCTAGTTTTTAAACTTTGTGATGTTTCCTTGCTCTGTTCCAAGGACTGCTTCCTGGTCCAAGTATAGGCTTCTCATGAGCACAATTAGATGCTCTGGGATTCCCATTCATCTGAGGATTAGCCACAATTTGTTGTGATTCATATAATCAAATGCCTTTGCAAAAGCAAGGAAACACAGATAGACATTCCTCTGGTTTCTTTGCATTTAGCCACGATATCTGAAATTGACTCTGATGTCCCTAGTCCTATGACTTCTTCCAAAGGCCTCTTCTAAGGCTGGCCTGCACTTCTGGCAGTTCCCTATCAATGTACTGTTCCAGTTGGTTTTGCATTATCTTCAGCAGGATTTTATTTGTGTGTGATGTTGTTGTTTTTTGCCTTCGAGTCAAGGTCGACTCATAGTGACTCTATGAACAAAAGACCTTAATGCCTTTCCATAGCTATCGTTGTGTGTGATATTGTTTTATAATTTCCACACTGTTGGATCACCTTTTTTGGAATAGTAGTTACTGTGAATCTCCTCTAGTCTGTTGGTCAGGTAGTTGTCCTCCAGATTCCTTTGCACAACTTGGTGAGCACGTCCACGGCAGCATCTGTTTGTTGAAATATGTCAATTGATATTCCATCAATTCCTGGGCCTTGTTTTTTGCCAGTTCCTTCAAAGCTGTCTAAACTTCCTTCTTCATCACCATTACCTCTTTTTTTTTGTTTTTGTTTTTCTTTTCACCATTAGCTCTTGCCTGGTTCAAATTGTTTTTCTGTCAAACATTCTTCTAGGTGGCATAGCACTGGTCTGTGTATTGCTGTACAAAGGTAACTCATGGTTGCTGTGATGCTGAACATTGTGACACTGCTGTGCCAAATGTGATAATGGTTAATCATGGTGGACAGTGTTTGCTGGAGCTTCCCAGTTAAAACAAGCCTGGAAGCAGGAGTGGCATCCACTTCCGAAATGGCTTGCCTCAGGAAACTCTATGAACAGTGCTCAGGCCTTTCGTTCATAGGGTCACTATGAGTTGTCTATGTCTCGATGACACCTAACAACAACAACAACAACCTCTTGATCATATGTTGTTCCATTAAGTTTCTCTGTGTCATTCAATTCTTTTTTGGTACAGTGACTCAGTGTACTCCTTTCATGTCCTTTTGATGCTTCCTGTATCATTCAATATTCTGCCCTTAGTATCCTTAAATATTGAAACTCAAGGCTTGATTTTCTTCTTTAGTTCCTTCCACATAAGAAATGCCAAGCGAGCTCAGTCCTTTGATTTTCTGATTCCAGCTCTTTGCACATTTCATTATAATGTTTTGCTTTGTCTTCCTGAGCTGCCCTTTGAAATCTTCTCTTCAGGTTCTTAACTTCATATTTTCTTCCCTTTGCTTTGGCTTCCTGGTACTCTAAAGCAGTGTGTAGAGTCTATTCTGACAGCTATGTCAGTCTTTTCTTCCTCCTCCATCTTTTTAATGACCTTTTACATTCTTCCTGGATGGAATTCTTGATATCCTCCCACAGCTCTTCTGGTCTTCATTCATTAGTGTTCAAAGCCTCAAATCTGTTTCTGAGATAGTTTTTAAATTCAGATGGGGTATGTTGAGCAAATTATCTGAGAACCTGGATTCTATGAAAAAGAATATGGCATCAAGATCAGTGGAATACTCATCAATAACCTGCATTATGCAGATGCAACCTTGCTTGCTGAAAGTTAAGAGAGCTTGAAGCACTTGTTGCAGGAGATTGAAGAATACAGTCTTCAATATGAATTGCATATCAATGCTAACACAATGAAAATTCTTACCACTGAATGAATAGGTAGCATAATGATAGATGAAGAAAATAGTGAAACTGTTAGCAACTTCATCTTACTTGGATACACAATCAACACTTTTAGTATTATTGTTATTGTTATGTGCAGGCAAGTCCCTATGTACAACAGCCCTTGAGGAGGACCGGACCCCATTATTGGAAGTCCAGCCCACACACGAGTGGGTTTCGGGGTTATTGAGAGTTCAGCCTGCAAACAGATAACTCTCTGGTTTAATATTAAAGAGAAACCTTTGTCCTCTCTCCTGCAAATGGGCTGGGAACTTGAAGGTTTCTCTTCCTGTAAATCATATATCTTAAGTTGTCTTGGTTTCCTGACTCTTTTCATGTGAAAAGCATCATTTATCACAGGGAGTGTGTGCCCTCCCTTGATCGATTGTTTCTGTACTCACCTTTTATGATTCCATGAAAACTGAGATACGAGATCACTGTTTATTATGATTCTATGGAAACCCTAAAAAATTAGATCATTGCTTAGAACCCTATAAAATTCCAATAAATGCTGACCCACGAGGCTGCCACTTCTTGTCCTGTCTGTGTGTGTTTTTCTTTGTGGCACGCCTGTCTTGTCTTCTGTGTGTGTCTGTCTCTTTATGTTCATTTCTCCCAGGAAAAAGTGTTGCAGTTTGCAACAGCCCTAAACCCTGCTCTATCCTTCACCAATTGCACAGCCTCTGGCACACCTACCCCCATTACCCCATCATTGAATCAATCTATCACATTAAGAATCTTCCCCTCCTGTGCTGTACCTCCACCTTCCCAAGTATGATGGATCTCTCCAAAGACTGGTCCCACCTTGCAACATGTCCAAAATATGTCAGATGAAACTTCAAAATCCTTGCCTCCAAGGAACAGACTGGTTTCACACTCTCCAGGATGAACCTGTTCTCTTAACAGTCCATGATATATTCAATACTCTTCTCCAGCACCACAACTCAAAGGCATCAATTCTCTATCATCCCTAGTCATTGTCCAACTCTCTGATGCACAGAAAATAATTGTGAAGACTATGGCCTGGATCCCTGAAACCCTATGAACCTAGAGAGAGGATGAAAGACACCCAAGCATTGAGAACTCTCCTTCATAGGTTTGCCATGAGTCGCCTGCGACTCAACGGCACTTAACGACAACAACAACATGACCTAGATCAGGCACACTTTAATCTCCAGACTGACATCATTGCTCTTCAGTAATTTGGAGAGATTCCTGACAGCAGACTTTCCCAGTGCAATTAATCTTTTAATTTCCTGGCTGCTGGTACCAAGAGTGTTGATTGTGCAGCCAAAGAAACTGAAGCTTTTAACAATCTCAATCTCTTCACCATCGAATAGGATGCTGCCAATTGGCACCATGGTGAGAATCTTTGTTTTCTTTTTTAAATTTTCTTCTAGTTTATTTACAAAATTTGAATACATTGTTTTTAAGAGAAAATTATTTCCATTTCCTTCATCCCTCCCACCCAGCAAATTGTACGACCCTATGATTAATTCCCCTTCCCCCTGCACATCCTCATCCCACTTGAGCTTCAATCCACAGTGAAGGCTGCAGTCCTTGACCTTCTGCAGCATTCAGCAAGCAGGGTTGTGTCATCTGCATAATGCACATTGTTGATGAGTCTACCTCCAATCCTGATGGCACATTTCTCCTTATAGAATTCAACCTCCTGGATAATCTACACAGCATATATATTGAAAAAGTATGGAGATAAAACACATCCCTGGTGTACACCTTTCCCAGTTTTGAACCATGCAGTGTTTCCCTGCTCTGTTCTGATGACTGCCTCCTGTTCCAAGTATAGGTTTTGCATAAGCACGATCAAGTGTTCTGCAATTCCCAATCCTCTTAGAGTTAGCCACAATTTGTTGTGATCCACAAGTCAAATGCTTTTGCATAGCCAATGAAACACAGATGCATTCCTCTGGTTCTCCCTGTTTTCTGCCAAGATCCATCCAACATTACTTACAATACCCCTAGTACCACAACCTCTTCTAAACCTAGCCTACACTTCTGCTAGTTCTCCGTTGCTGCTCCAGTCTTTTTCATTTGAAAAAAAATTTTAGCATAATCTTATAGACAGGAAATCAGGAGAATTATTGCACTGGGAATGTCTGTGGTCAGGGAGCTCTCCAAATTATTGAGGAATAATGAGGTCAGTCTGAGGACCAAGATATGTCTGATTCAGGCCATGGTCTTTATGATCACCCGCTATGCATCTGAGATGTTGGAGAAGAGTACTGAATATCTCATGGACTCTCAAAAGTAAAAGCAAATATGTGTTGGAGAAAGTGCAGCCAGAATGCTTTGGGGGGCAAAGATGATAAAGTTTCACCTCACATATTTCAGGCATGTTGCTAGGAAAGGCTATTCCTTGGTGAGGGACATGATGCTCAGAAAGGCAAAGGATAGGAGAAGGAGAGGAAGACCCTCAACCAGGTGGACTGACACAATGACTACCACAATGAGGAAGACAGCACAGGATAAGATGAGGTTCAGATATTTCATTCATAGAGTTGCTATAGGTTGTACTTGACTTGATGGTACCTAACAACAACAGCATCCACTGTGTTAGCTCCTATTGGGAGCATGGTCTCCAGCAAACTTAGCTATAGACACATGGTCTTACAAGTCATCAACAGGTGTGGGATCCATATGAGAGAGCATTTTCTACACTGTGAGAGATGGTGGTGGAGATGGTGAAGACTGCGGCACTGCTTTGAAAAGACTGTGGCATTGCTATGAAGAGACTGTGGCAAGGTGTGCCCAGAGAAACCCTAGAAATGGAGCCACAGTTAAAGGTTTTGCTTGTTTGATGATTGAATGAAAAGCTGACCGGCAACAGCTCTGAGATAAAGTTTGCTGAATGACTAAGGAAACTAAAGGCTTCTTGCATTTGTATTGTTGAACTGAACCAGTACTTTCAGTAACTGAGCAATTGTGTCTTGTTAATCTGGCTTGGGACTGCTGGACTAACCTGGACTTGCATTGTGTGATAATCTTTGCCTTTCTCACTCCTCAATCTTTTCCCCTAATAATCCCACAACTATGAGTAAAGTCTGTGAGTCAAGTTCCAATGAACCATGGACCCAGTGACTGGTAGAAATAGGTGCAAGAGTATGTGTGATGGCATGTCTGACCATGTAGCTATTTGTTTAGTACTATGGATACTCTTGATGGGGAAAGTTCTCCTTTATGAAGTGGGTGGAAGTCATACTTGGCCTCCCCTACATCTGCTCCTTAAACAGAGATATATTTAATCAACAAATTATATTAATTTGAAAATAAATTCTATTTATATGATATATTGCTGTCATATTTCGTTTCTTTTTATTGCATAAAAAACCCTCTAGAACAACATTTTAAGGATTCAGAGTGTTAAGGTATCGTCATTTTGTGGATATATTTTAATTGTCTTTCTGATGTTATTGTTGTTGTTAGGTGCTGTCGAGTCAACTACAACTCATAGTAACTCTATGTATAACATATCTGAAACTTGCCCTATCCTATACCATCCTTATGACCTTAGTAATGCTCAAAGCCCTTGTAAGAATCACTGAGTCAATCAACACTGTTGTCGGTTTTCTTCTCTTTAGTTGGTGCTCCACCTTTCTCAGCATGATGTCTCTTTCCAAGGATAGGTTCTTCCTGGAAATATTCCCAAAGTAAGTGAGACAAAGTTATATTATTTGTACTTTTTTTTTAAGCTCACAATCTGTATTTCCATCTCCCCATCCACCCCCTATCCCTGGGGCACACTAATCAGACACCAACCACCACCTTCCCCAAAACCCCCACCATCAAAAACTCGGGAACAATTTAGCCATGGGGCTAATCAGGCCAGCCAGATAAAGACCACAAGGGCAAGACTGAGCAGAATAGTGTGGTCAGCTGCATTGGCACCAAAGTCTTCTTCTGTCAACATTCATTTGGCATATTCTGTAGTGTATCAGAAGCAGCTTTATACCCAGCACACTTCTATGCTGGTACTGGTTGCATCCATAATATTAGAAATGCCAATGCATTTCAAGACCGTGCTTTGGCACTTGAAGATGGGAGTTTAGGTATTTTGGCTGTCATTTTGTTCAAGGATGTACAAATAGCTCTGTATTATCTGATGAAGAGATGTTGGAGAGTTGTTGTTGTTATTTGCCATCGAGTCACTTGCGACTCATAACGACCCAATGTATAAGAATTCTAAATGCTGTTCTATCTTGTGCCAACCTAGCCATCTCAAATGCACTTATTCCCACCACTCCAGTCACAGAATTATCCATCTCATTGAAGGTCTTCCTCTCCTTCGCTGTCCCTCCATTCTGCCAAACATGATGTCCCTCTCCAAGGACCAGTCCCTCCTTGCAACATGCCCAAAGTATGTCAGATGAAGCTTCAGAATCCTTGACTCCAAGGAGCATTCTGGCTTCACCTTCTCCAGGACAAACCTGTTTGTTCTCCTAGCAGTCCGTGGTATATTCAACACTCTTCTCCAGCACCACACCTCAAAGGCATCAATTCTCTTTCTATCAACCCTATTCACTGTCCAACTCTCTGTTGAGGTAGCAATGTCTATTCACTGTTGTCTTGAGATATTTTGCATGGCTTTTCCTCACATGCACATGTCAAGATGTCAAGGCTATCTTTCCAGCTCTGTTCCAGTCTGTCCTCTAGGCTGGAAGTACAGAGTTTCTCATTAAATAGAGAATTCCTTAGGCCAACTGGATCTAAAGGTTTCATGACCTCTGGAGGTCAAACTGCCTGATAAAATACAAAGCCAAAGTAATGACTGACTTGGCTGGTCCAGGCCCAAACCTGTCCACCTGCAACTGAAGACAGTAAAGGACCACAGCCTCATATGCGATGAACCAGATGACCAGCAGCTCCCACCTGACAGGAAGCACCCTTGTCAGTTTTTCTCAATTCCTAGAATAGGTACTTGAGATGGGCTCCTGTCTTCACCTCCCTGGACACAGACCAAGTCAATATCAGTGAGGGGACCGACCCTAGGGCCTAAGACATGTATCTGTTGCCCTGATCAACTCATTGCAAAGCCCTGTCCAACACTCACTTTCTTGCCTCTAAGGTTGCTTGCAGAGAAGCCCCTCTGGAGCGGGGTGTGGAAGATGGACCCATGAGTTTATCCATGAATGGGCTAAACAGCACACTGTTGCGATACCTTCAGGGCAGAATTAATTGTTCTTTTGGCAGACCTTGGTGTATTCAATACTCTTTTCCAACACAATAATTTTAAGTTTTCAATTCCACTGTCATCCTTATTCATTATGCAACTTTCAAATGCCTAAGAAGTCAGATCAGGTACACCTTAGTCTTTAAACCGACAACCTTACTCCTTAGAATTTTGCCAAGGTCATTGACAGCTAATTTCCTCAATGCCATGTCTTTTTATTTCTTGACTGCAACTACCATCAATTTTAATTTTTTTTATCCAAATATGATGAAATCGTGAGCAACATCAATCTTTTCTCCATCTATCATGTTGTTGCCTAAAGGTTCAGTGATAAGAATTTTTACCTTCTTAGTGTTGAGATATAAGCCATATTTCAGTCTTTGGTCTTGTGCAGCAAGTACTTCAAGTCTTCTTGAATTTCTGCAAGGTCTGTCATCTGCATAAAACAGGTTGTTGATGAGTCTTTCTCCAATCCTGATGCCACATTTTTCTTCATATTTTCCAATTCTCCAGTGAATTTTTTTTCAGCATTAAAGTGGAAGAGAAAGATACAATCTATTAATGCTGTTTGGTTTTTATTGCTATCATTAGGTGTCTGGGGCAGAGGAACATTTGAAGCAACATTCAGAACGTTGTCCTATCCTGTGCCGTCCTCATCATCTCTCACGTACCTGAGCCCATTGTTGCAGTTTATATATTAATCTATTTCATTGAAGATTTTCCTTTCTTTCACTAATCCTGTATATTTCCACTCGTGCTTTCTCTTTCCAAAGACTGGACCTTCCTAACAACATGCGCAAAAATATGTTTGCGCTTTCTTGAAGACATAACTATTTGTTCTTTTCAAATCCATGGCACATTCAATACTCTTCCAACAGCATAACTCAAAGGCATAAATTCTTTTTCTATAATTATTATTCATTGTCCAATTATTCATTTTAGATGCATAGCAAGCAATTGAAAAGACCTTAACTTGAATGAGATGTACTTTAATCTTTAAACTATCGTCACTTCTCCTTAACAACTTGGAGAGGCTCTTACTGGCAGATTTTCTCAATACAACATATATTTTTATTTCTTGATCCCTAGTACCAAGGATATTGTTTCAAATAATTGACAACTTCAATCTTTTTCCATCTACCATGATGTTGCCTATTGGCCCCATAAAGAGGAACTTTTGTATTCGGTTTTTTTTTTTTTTTTTTTTTTTCCAGTTGAGATTTTAATGAAAGTTTATACAGACTTGGATTTCCATCTATTCATTATTGCAAATTTTCCTTTATGATGTTGAGATGCAATCTGTTTTGAAAGTTATGAGCTTTGACCTTCTTCAGGAAGCATTTCAAGGCCTCTTTTCTTCTAGCAAGCAAAGTTGTATCACTCACATAATTTAGCTTATTGATAGTCTGCTTCCAATCCTGATGCCACATTCTTCTTCATAAATTTATTGTGTTTAGGGAGTTATTTTCTGTTCTTAAATTCTATAAGATACATTATCAAATTTGCTGATATATATCAAATATTTTCAATATTTGTTTGCCATATGATATAATTTCTTTTTTTCGGCTAATCAATAGTACAAGCAAGAGCCTATGGTGATGAAGGAAGAAGTTCAAGCTGCTTTGAAGGAAATAGCAAAAAATAAGGCCCCAGTAATAGATGGTATACCAACTGACATATTTCAGCTTATAGATAGATGCTGCTCTGGACGTGCTCACCAAGTTGTGCCAAGAAATCTGGAGAACAACCACTTGGCCAACTGACTGGAGGAGATCTATATTTGCTCCCATTCCAAAGAAGGGTGACCCAACAGAGTGTGGAAACTATAGAACAATATCATTGATTTCACATGCAAGCAAGATTCTACTGAAGATTACCAAAAACGACTGGAGCAGCACATTAGCAGAGAATTGCCGGAAGTCCAGGCTGGGTTTAGAAGGGGCCATGGTACTAGGGATATTATAGCTATAATTAGATGGATCTTAACTGAAAGCAGGGAATACCAGAGGAATGTGTTTCTGTGTTTCATTGATTTAGCAAAGGCGTTTGACTGTGTGGATCCTAACAAACTGTGGCTGACTCTGAGAGGAATGGGAATCCCAGAACACTTGATCGTTCTAATGTGAAACCTATATTAGACCAAGAGACAGTCATCAGAACAGAGCAAGAAAACACTGCATGGTTCGAAATTAGGAAGGGCATATGCCAGGGATGTGTCCTGTCCCCGAGCTGGAGTCAGAAAATCAAAAGGGCTGGACTCGCTCAGCATTTTTAAGCTGAAGGAGTTGAAAAACATATTCAAGCCACGGGTGGCAATACTTAGTTTGCATAGAATGCTGGATCATCCAGGAAGTATCAAAAGAAGATGGAAGGAGTACACAGAGTCACTGTAACAGAAGGAATTGGCTGACACAGAGGAATTTCATAAAATAACATATGAGCAAGAGCCTATGGTGATGAAGGAGAAAGTTCAAGTTGCTATGAAGGAATTGGCAAAAAACAAGGCTCCAGAAGTTGAGAGCATACTAACGGATTTATTTCAAAAAACCGACACTGCCCTGGATGTGCTCACTAAGTTGTGCCAGGAAATCTGGAAGACAGCCAGCTGGCCAACTGACTGGAAGAGATCGATATTTGTTCCCATTCCAAAGAAAGGTGACCCAACAGAGTGCAGACATAATCAAACAATATCACCGATATCAAAGGCAAGCAAGATTCTGCTGAAAATTATCCAGAAACAGTATGTCAACAGAGAACTGCCAGATGTGGAGGCTGGATTTAGAAGAGGTCACGGTACTAGGGATATTATAATAAATGTTAGATGAATCTTGGTAGAAAGTAGAGAGTACCAGAAGAATGTCTATCTGTGCTTCATTGACTATGCAAAGACTTTTGACTGTGTGGATCACAATGAACTATGGCTCACTCTGAGAAGAATGGGAATTCAATAACATTTGATTGTGATAATGAGAAACCTATGCTTGAACCAAGAGGCTGTCGTCAGAACAGAGCAGGGAGACACTGGATCGTTCAAAATCAAGAAGGGGGGTCCTTCAGGGATGTATTTCGTCTCCATACCTTTTCAATCTGTATGCAGAACAGATCATCCGAGAAGCTGGGCTGTGTGAGGAGGAATGTGGAATCAGGATTGATGGAAGAATCATCAATAACTTGCGTTATGCAGATGACACAACCCTGCTTGCTGAAACTGAGGAGGACCTGAAGCGCTTGCTGCAGAAGGTCAGGGACTGCAGTTTTCAATATGGATTGAAGCTCAACATCAAGAAAACAAAGATTCTCACCACTGGGCCAATTGGAAACATCAGTATGGATGGTGAAGAGAATGAGATAGTTAACAGTTTTAGTTTACTTGGTTCCACAGTCAACACTCTTGGTAAAAACAGCCAGGAAATCAGGAGACGAATTGCATTGGGAAGGTCAGCTGTGAGGGACCTTTCAAGAATACTGAAGAGCAAGGACATCAGGCTGAAGACTAAGGTGCATCTGATCCTCGCTATAGTCTTTGCAGTTACATGCTATGCATGGTAGAGTTGGACAGTGACTAGGGATGATAGAAAGAGAATTGATGCCTTTGAGGTGTGGTGCTGGAGAAGAGTGTTGAATATACCATGTACTGCTAGGAGAACAAACAGGTTTGTCCTGGAGAGGGTGAAGTCAGAATGCTCCATGGAGTCAAGGATTCTGAAGCTTTGTCTGACATACTTTGGGCATGTTGCAAGGAGGGTCTGGTACTTGGAGAGGGACATCATGTTTGGCAGAGTGGAGGGGCAGCGAAGGACAGGAAGACCCTCGACGAGATGGATCGATTCTGTGATTGGGGTGGTGGGAATGAGTGTTGTTGAGACGGCGAGGTTGTCACAGGATAAAACAGCTCTTGTACATAAGGTCACTATGAATCACAAGCGACTCGATGTCACATAACAACAATAACAAAAACATGCTGGACAGATTATCTGGGAGGCTGGGCTCTATGAGGAGGAATGTGGGGTCAGGATTAGTCGAAGATCTATCAACATCTGCGTTATGCAGATGACACAACCCTGCTTGCTAAAACTGAAAAGGACATGAAGCGCTTGCTTCAGAGGATGAAGGACTGCAGCCTCCAATATGGTTTGAGGCTCAATGTCAAGAAGACAAAGATTCTGACCACTGGGCCAATTGGCAGCATCAGGATGGATGGTGAAGAGATTGAGATTGTTCACAGCTTTAGTTTGCTTGGCTCCACAGTCAACACTCTTGACACCAGTATCCAGGAAATTAAAAGACGTATTGCCATGGGAAAGTCTGCTGTTAGGGACCTCTCCAAAGTACTGAAAAGCAATGCTGTCTCTCTGGAGACTAAGGTGTGTCTGATACAGGACATAGTCTTTGCGATCACTTGCTATGCATCAGAGATTTGGACAATGACTAGGAAAGATAGAAGGAGAATTGATGCCTTTGAGCTGTGGTGCTGGAGAATAATATTGAGGATACCGTGAACTGCTAAGAAAACAAACATTCATCCTTGAGAGGGTTAAACTGAGCTTCTCCTTGGAGGAAAGGATTCTGAGGCTTTGTCTGACCTACTTTGGACTTGTTGTAAGGAGGGACTGGTCCTTGGAGAGGGACATCATGTTTGGGAGGGTGGAGGAACAGCGCAGGAGAGGAAGGCCCTCTATGAGGTGGATTGATCCATTGACTGGGGTAATCAGGATGGGTGTATCGGTGACAGCGCGATTGGCACAGGACAGAGCAGAGTTTAGGACTGTTGTCCGTAGGGTCACTATGAGTTGCAAGTGACTCGACGGCACATAACAACAAAACTGGTTATACACAAATTAATAAAATTCATATGCATTGTTTCTCACATCAGATCTCTCCCCTTTCCATTATCCATCCCTACCTCCAACCATCAAATTGTTTGACTCTATGATTAAGCCCCTCTCCCCGTCCCTCCTTGTATCTTCATACTCATTCTGTAATAATGGTCTTATACAGTATTTGTCTTTAGGAGACCTAGTTAGTTCACTTAGCATAATTCTTGTCCCTCCCATGTTGGGTACTAATTTACAAAATCATTGCTCCTGCATGCTGCATAGTATTCCATTGGGTGAATGTACCATAATTTCTCAATCCATTCGATTATGGTAGGGTATTTGTGCTGTTTCCATGTTCTTGCTATGGTGAGTAACACTGCTATGAACATTGGTGTACAAGTCTCCATTTGTACCTCAAGCTTAGAGGGCCTAGTCTACAGTAGAAAGGGATTGTCAAATACACCCAGAAATGCACAATCTGAAGAGGATAAAATTGATGAATGGGACCTTCTATATATTAAATCTCTGTGCTCCTCAAAAGCAAAGGTAAAAAGAAAATCTACTGACTGGGAACAAACGTTTGGTAATACCATCTCAGATAAGGGTCTCATTATGAAAGTTTAAGGACTCTTACAGGGCCTCCAGAAGAAAAAGATTGATAACCCAACTACAAAATGAGCAAAAGACAAGGAAATACTTTTCACAGAGAAGGACATTGAGATGGCCAACAGACACATGAAGAAATGTTCTAAATCACTAGCAATTAAAGAGATGCAAATCAAAACCACAATGAGATACCTTCATACCCCAGTAGCAGTGGTAAAGTTTAGCAGGGCAGTAAGTAATAAATGTTGGAGAGGATATGGTGATTTAGGAAATCTTATACATTGTTGGTGGGATTGTAAAATGGTACAACCACTATAGAAGGCAGTTTAGCAGTTCCTCAGAAAGCTGAACATAGAAATTCTATGTAACCCAGCTATTCCACTACTTTGAATATACCCTGATAAGATTATTTAATTTTAATTATCTTAAAACAGTTCTGCCAAAAAATATTCTGAATAGGCAAGCCAGTAGTGCAGTGGCTTAAAAGTTTGGCTGCTAACTAAAAGGTCATTTGTTTGAACCCAGAGTGTGCTCCAGAGAAGAAAGAGAGAAAGTCCACTCTTATATTTACTGCCTCAGAAAACCTTTTAGGCACTTGTACTCTGCCCAGTAGTATCACAATGGGTCAGAACAACTCAACAGCAAATAAGTGTGTGCATGCAGGACTACCCTTTAATTTCTTGACTAAATCCTCTTTCCTAGTTGTATTTTCTAGTTATTTTCATTGTTCCTAAATGTTGATGAGTTGAGTAGGACTCTTAGCAACCTTATGAACAACAGATAGATCTGAATCCTGTCCTATCCTGTGCCAGTCCCACAATCTCTGACACAATCGAGCCGGCACAGATGCTCTCATTTACAAAGCCGAAGGGAACAGAAGGAAAGGCATGTAGGCAAGCCCTTTGTTCATAAGGGTTCTGAGAGACAGTATTCTATCTTTAAAGCTATTGTTACGCAGTGAAACTGACATCTATCCTTTAGTTTCAGAAATTCGATGTGACCCATGGTTTCACAGTGTTGAAATTGCGTCAGGGATGCATCTTGTCCCCGTACCTTTCATTCTTTATGGAGAACAGATCATTCAGGAAGCCGGGCTTTATGAGGAGGAGTGTGGCATCAGGATTGGAGGAAGACTCATTAACAACCTACAATATGCAGATGAGACAGCCTTGCTTGCTGAAACTGAAGATCTGAAGCACTTGCTGCAAAACATCAAGGACTGTAGTCTTCAATATGGCTTGAAGCTCAACATCAAGAAGACAAAGATTCCCACCACTGGGCCAAAGGGCAGCACCACATTAGATGGAGAAGAAATTGAGATTGTTAGCTATTACAGCTTGCTCAGATCCACAATCAATTATCCTAACACCAGCAGTTAGGAAATCAAGATACTAATTGTATTGGGAAAATCTGCTGTCATAGACCTCTCCAGCATGCTGAAGAGCAATGATGTCAGTCTAGATACAAAGGTGCGCCTAAGCCAGGCTATTTTGTTGTTGTTGTTAAGTGCCTTCGAGTCGCAGGCGACTCATAGCGACCCTATGAAGGAGAGTCCTCAATGCTTGGGTGTCTCTCATCCTCTCTCCAGGTTCATAGGGTTTCCAGAGGCAACCTATTATGGAAGTGGATGCCAATCCTCCTTCCAAGATTGTTTTAATCGGGGAACTCCACCCCACTCTCTGTCCGCATTGGGTAGCCAACCATTAATGCATTTGATGCATCAGGGTCAGTGTTCAGCCTCACAGCAACCACAAGTGACCACAGTACTGCAACTTGTACACCAGGGCTATACAACCTAGAGGAATGTCTGAACAAAAACAATGAAAGACAGGCCCGAGGGCCACGAATTAAAAGTCACCAACCTTTGGCTTGGTAGCATTGCTTCCTGTCCACTGGGCCAGCTGATCTCTCCCTCTCTCTCTGTGTTGATATTATTGTTGTTAAATGCCATCGAGTCACAGGCAACTCATAGCGACCCTATGAAGTCTCCTAGATGCTTGGGTGACTTTCACCCTCTCTCCAGGTTGATAGGATTTGTGGAGGTCTTCTCAATTACTTGTTATGTTTCAGAGATTTGGACAATGACTAAGGATGAGAGAAGAATAGATGCCTTTGAGTTGTGGTGCTGGAGAAGACTCTTGAACATATCATGGATTGCCAAGAAAACAAATAGGTCTGTCTTGGAGAGTGTGAAACCAAGTCTCTCATTGAAGGATAGGATTTTGAAGCTCCATCTCACTTACTTTGGGCATGTGGCCAGGAGAAATCAGTCCTTGGAGAAGGACATCATGCTCGAAAGGGTGGATGGACAGCGCAGAAGAAGGAGACCCTAAATGAGATAGATTGTTACAGTAACTGGGGCAATGGGAGTTGGTTTGTTGGGATTAGTGAGACTGGCTCAGGACAGGGAAGGGTTCAGAGCTGCTGTACATAGGGTTGCTGTACACCACAGACAACTCAATGGAACATAACAATAACATACAATGAGTGGTTTGGAAGCAGGAGCGGCATCCCCTTTCTAAATAACATGCCTCCAGAAGCTGTATGAACTTTGATAAATGTCGATAGTTGTAGAGGGGCTTCAGGCCCTTAGTTGACAGGGTTGTGATGAGTCATGCTCAACTCGATGGCAATCAACACAATCCAGATTCTGATCATGAACTGAGAGCTTAAATGGATCTTTTGAAAATAAAATACACTGATTTATTTCCTGAAGTAGAATATCATTTATTTGCTAACAAAGTAGAAGGAAATAAAAACTTGAAGGGGAAAAATACAATTGACAGAACAACCAGAAACTCTTTGGGTATGATAGTCTTGCTCAATAAAATCCTGGTGGCTATGAGTTACCTAGTTACCATTTCATATCACCTGTGACATTGGATGTTTCACCTTCAGAGATTATCTGGGAGTGCTTCTTCCTCTTTGTGTATACCTCCTATGGTAAACGCAGTAACCACTGAGATGAATAAGGGGAAAAAAAGATGCAATAACATATATGACAAAACCTAAACTGTAGGGGACACCTCTCTAACTAGGGGTCCTGGAGGCCCACTGTCAACTCTTCCTCCATACCCTTCTTCCTCACAGAATGGAGACATCCATGCAGTGACAGGTTTTTTAATTGTTGCAAACACCTCAATTGTTGCACTTTTCAGGCAAGCAGTCATAATGGAGATCTGATGCATCAACATAATTTCTATTACTACATAGCTGGTCTGGCCATCATTTATTACATCCAGGTCCAAGATCTCTAGGGGTTTCATGCCAAGATGATAGTCTGCGCCCCGGTACATGAGTTTTTCATCCACAGATGCATGCTAATTAAGAGTGTGATCTGTCGTAGGAGGGACCCATTTGACATTTATACATTCTAGTCTGCCACATGTTTCTGTGGAGACACTTCTAAACATTAGAATTTCATAGAATCTACAATTATAAAATTGTAATTAGATTCACTGCATCATAACACATTTTTTAGTCATTTCCTTCATTCGGGTTCCAAAATTGTTTTGCCTTGCATGTCTGCTTTCTGAAACAAAGGGCTCCATAATAACAAGGGGTTCTATGCTGCTTATCTGTGTCTTCTGGACAGAAACCTGAGGCCCCACTGCAGTATTCTGTAACGTCACAGTCATTTTCTTGCTTCCTACACACACACACACACACACACACACACATGACTTTGACAGTTATGACAGTAAAGGACAAAGTCACAGGTGACACTGTTGGTGTTACGTGCTGTTAAGTCTCATCTACCTGCATGTCGAAAGTATGAGAGAGCTTTGCAGTCTTTGCCTTCATGGAGAACTCAGGTTGCACTTTCCCCAGTACAGATCTGTTTATTTGGGCAGTCCATAGGATATTCTGTACTCTCCTCCAGCACCACAACTCACAGACATCAATTCTTCTTGTGTCACTCTTATTCAAGGTCCAGCTCTCTCATGTTTAGAAAGCAACTGAGAAGACTATGTCCTGAATCAGACTTACCTTAGTCTTCAAACTGACATCATTGGCATGCATAATTTTGGAGAGGTCCCTGACAGCAGACTTGCCTAATGCAGTACATCTCCTGATTTCCTGACTGCTGACACCAAGGATGTTGATTGCTAACTCAAACAAGACGAAATCATTGACAGCTTCAATTCTTAACCCATCTATCATAATATTAGTCCTGTGGTGAGGAGAACCTTTGTTTCTTGATGTTGAGAAGTAATCTATACCAAAGATAATATCTTCTGCAGCAAATGTTTCACATCCTCCACATTCAAGTAAGGTTGTGTAAAAGGAGAATTGATGCCTTTGAGCTGTGGTGCTGGAGAAGAGTATTGAGAGTACCATGGCCTGCTAAGAAAACAAACAGATTCATCCTGGAAAGGGTTAAGTCAAGTGGCTCCTTGGAGGCAAGGATTCTGAGGCTTCATCTGACATACTTTGGACATGTTGTAAGGAGGGACAGGTCCTTGGAGAGGGACATCATTCTTGGGAGGGAGGAGGGACAGTGCTGGAGGGGAAGGCCTTCTATGAGGCAGATTGATGGATTGATTCAGTGAGTATGGATATCAGGATAGGAATCTCAGAGACAGTGTGATTGGCACAGGAGAGAGCAGGGTTTAGGGCTGTTGTACATAGGGTTGCTGTGAGTCGCAAGCGACTCGACGGCACATAACAACAACAATAACAAGGTTGTGTCATCTGGGTGTCCATTTGCAATCTGGTTGACAGCAGCAGTCTTTTTTACAGTCTCCTTTTGTGCGTCAGTCACATTCTGCATTTATATTCCACAGTGGCATTCCCATAAGTCATCAACAAATAACATATTTCTCAGATATTATTTAGTCCAATTAATCTTTCCCTTATGGCTTTGATTTTCTGTCCACATTTCAAGAGCTTTTTGGTTTATCCTTAAAGAAAGCTCATAACATTGTTATTGATTTTTAGGTGCTGTCAAATACAGCTCATAGTGACCTTATGGATAATATAGCTGAATCCTGTCCTATCTTGTGCCATCTTCACCATCTCTGATACACTTAAGCCCAGTGCTGATGTCACTTTGGCAATTCATCTTGATGGAGGTTTTCCTCTCTTTTGCTGTCCCTCAACCCTTTCTAGCATGATATCCTTTTCCAAGGAATAGCCTCTCCTAACAACCGAAGCTTTGTCATCCTTGCCTCCAAGGAGCACTCTGGGTGCACTTTTTTCTAAGACATGCATGTCCATTCTTTTGGCAGCCCATAGGATATTCAGTGATACTCTCCAACACTAGAGTTCAAAGACATAAATTCTTCTTCTGTCATCCTTATTCATTGTCCAGTTCTTAGGTACATAGCAAGTAATTGAAAAGACTAGTGCCTGACTAGGTGCACCTTAGTCTTCAGACTGTCATCATTGCTCTTCAGTAGTTTGGAGAGGTCCCTGTCAGCTGACTTGTCTAAAGCAGTTTCTTTCCAGACTGTTGATACCAAAGATGTTGACTGTGGAGCCAAGCAAGACAAAATTGTTAACAGTTTTAATCCTTTCCCATATAGCAGATGTTGCCCACTGGCCAGAGATAAGTACCTTTGTCTTCTTGATGTTAAGATGCAATCCACATTTAAGGCCATAATCTTTGATCTTCTGCATCGTCTCTTCAGGTCCCACTCACTTTCAGCAAGCAAGGTTGTGCCATCTGTATAATGCAAGTTGTAGATGAGTCTTCCTGAGATCCCGATGCCACATTCTTCTTCACAGAATTTGGCTTCATGAATTATTTGCTCAGCAGACAGTTTGAATAGATATGGAGAAAGAATACACACCTGACACACATTCTTCCTGATTTTAAACCATACTGTGTTCCTTGCTTCACTCAGACAACAGCTTCTCAGTCTAGATACATGTTTTGTGTGAGCACAATTAAGTGTTCTTGGATTCCTATTCTTCTCAAAGTTAGCCATAGTTTGTTGTGATCTATGCAATCAAATGCCTTTGTATAGTCAATAAAACACAGACAGATATTCTTCCGATATTCTCTGTTTTCAGTCAGGATCCATCTGACATCAGCACTGAGGTCATCATCAGAGATGATCAGCAGAGGTCCCTGATGACCTCTTCTAAACCCAGCTTGAACTTTTGACAGTTCCTTGAAAATGTACTGTTCCAGTCATTTGTGGATGATCTTCAGTAATATTTTTCTAGCATGTGATATTAACAATATTGTTTGATATTTTACACATTCTGTTGGATAATCTTTCTTGAGAATTGGAAAAATATGGATCTCTTCCAGTTAGTTCAGCCAGTCAGTTGTCCTCCAAATTTCCTGGTCTACAATATTTGTGACCAAGATATTTTGCTCAGCGTAATGTCTTCCAGACTTACACATGTTATGTAATGTTTTATGAGCTCATTGTTTTTCAATGCTGCATAAAATTCCATGTGTGAGTGTGCCATCATTTTTCTATCCTTTCATTTTTTGATGGGCATTTGGGTTGCTTCCATCTCTTTACTATTGTGAATAACACAGCAATAAAAACCCTTATGGGCATACAGCTGTTTGAGTCACAGTTCTGGTTTCTTTAGGGTATATCCCTAGTAGTGGAATTCTTGTGTCAAATGGTATTTCTAGTTTGAACTTTTTGAGAATGTGCCAGACCACCTTCCATAGTGGTTGTACTATTTAACATTATCACCAGCAGTGAATAAGAGTTTCAACCTCACCAGCATTTATTGTTTGCTGCCCTGTTGAACTTTGCTATTGTTGCTGGAGTGAGATAGTATCTCATAATTGTTTTGATTTGCATTTCTGATAGGACAGGGTTTGACATGGGAGTTGGGGGGAGAATAGCAAAGGAGTGAATAGATAATGAACACTGCATTGGAACAGATGAGAGGAAGAACTGTCTGAAAGGAATATATGATTAGGCATTATCTGTATGACAACAATGTGGAACAAGGGGTGCAATGCAGAGTGAACTGGAGGAGGGGGAGGAAGAAAATATGCAATAATGAATGAATTTTAATTTTTATAAAATGAAAGTGAACTAGGGGGTGGGGGAGGGAGGAAAATATGCAACAATGAATGAATAT
>NW_006400030.1:2999513-3003708 GCF_000299155.1 Elephantulus edwardii | reverse complement strand
AGGCTGCAGTCCTTGACCCTCTGCAGCAAGCTTTTCAGGTCCTCCTCAGTTTCAGCAAGCAGGGTTGTGTCATCTGCATAACGCAGATTGTTAATAGATCTTCCACCTGATGCCACACTTCTCCCCATAGAGCCCAGCCTCTCGGATAATCTGTTCTGCATACAGGTTGAAAAGGTATAGAGATAGGGCACATCCCTGGCATACACCTTTCCCAATTTTGAACCATGCAGTACTTTCCTGCTCTGTTCTTTCTACTGCCTCTTGGTCCAAGTATAGTTTTCACATTAGAATGATCAAGTGTTCTGGGATTCCCATTCGTCAGCCACAGTTTATTATGATCCACACAGTAAAACGCCTTTGCATAATCAATAAAACACAGGTAGACATTCTTCTGGTACTCCCTGCTTTCAGCTAAGATCCACCTAACATTAGCTACAAAATGCCTAGTACCACGACCTCTTCTAAAGCCAGCCTGGACTTCTGGCAGTTCCACGCTGATGTGCTGTTCCAGTCATTTTTGGATAATCTTCAGTAGAATCTTGCTTGCATGTGAAATCAATGATACTATTCTATAGTTTCGACACTCTGTTGGCTCACCCTTCTTTGGAAAGGGAACAAATATAGATCTCTTCCAGTCTCAGGAGGTTATCAAAAACAAAAACACATGTCAGCAGAGCTTATGACAGGACCAAGCGTGACTTACTTATTGAGGAGCAGAAAATTGTTGTGAAAGTACTGAAGATACAAGCACAAGTCAGAAAGCTAAATTTAAAAATTGCACTTGTGAGTAAACTGGGGCTGGGGAAGGAAGGGGATGGAGGGAAATATGTAATAATGAATGAATGAAAATCCAACTTTTTGTAAACTTTCATTAAAAATAATAATTTTTAAAAAAGAAAACCTCTTCTTTTCAGACACAGTTAAATCAACAAGTATAGGAATTGTTGTTATGTGCCATCGAGTTTCCTGCGGCTCATAGCGGCCCTTTCTACAACAGCTCTGAAGCCTGACCTGTTCTGAGCCAGTCTCACGGATCTGACACACAAACCCCCACTGACCTATTTCCTGTAACAATCCATCTCATCCACGGTCTTCCTCTTTTGCGCTGTCCCTTCACCCTTCCAAGGATGATGTCCATCTCCAAGGATCAGTCCCTCATGGCCATGTGCCCGAAGTATTTAAGACTGAGCTTCAAAATACTAGCCTTCAACGAGAAAATTGGTTTCACCCTCTCCAAGACAGATCTATTTGTTTTCTTGGAAGTCCATGGTATGTTCAAGACTCTTCTCCAGCTCCACAACTCAAAGGCATCAATTCTTTTTCTGTTATCCTTAGTCATTATCTGGCTCTCTGATACATAGAAAGTAATTGTGAAGACCATGGACTGGATCAGGTGCACCTTAGTCTCTAGACTGACATCGTTGCTTCTCAGTACTCTGGAAAGGTTCCTGATAGCAGATTTACCTAATGAAAATTGTCTTTTGATTTCCTGAATGCTGGTGCCAAGAGTGTTGATTGTGGAGCCATGCAAACTATAATTGTTAACAACTTCAATCTCTTCTCCATCTATCATGGTGCTGCCAATTGACCCAACGGTGAGAATCTTTATCTTCTTAATGTCAAGCTTCGATTCATATTGAAGACAACAGTTCTTGATTTTCTGCTGGGTCCTCCTCAGTTTCAGCAAGCAAGGTTGTTTCATCTATACATCTTAGAAAATTGACATTTTTCTGTCATAATTCTAAAAGCAAAATAAATTCAAATATTTAAAACAAAGCTCTATCATTCATATTTAAGGAAAGTGATTAAAAAATAGTTCAGTATAAGGGATACTATAATATCAGTTTGTTATTGTTGTTAGGGGACATCAGTTCAACTATGGCTCATAGCAACCCTGTGAACAACAGACCTGAACTTTGTCCTATCCTGTGCCATCTTCATCACCTCTGGCACACTGGAGTCCATTGTTGCAGTCACTGTATCAATCCTCCTCATTGTGAGGGGGAAATAGTCAAATCTCCTTCCATGCAATTTACAGCCTCTGAAAATCTGCAGAAAGCTCAGTTATGAGTTGGTTCCAATGTGATGACAATGGGTTTCAGATTTTGTCTGTGTCGTTCATATAATCAACAGCTCAACTCATTGATTGTCATTGACTCAGAACTGACCCTCCACTGGGCTTTCAGAGGCTGTGCCACAGTCACATTCCTCATCAGGTCTGCAAAATTATTCCCATCTCCACCACATAAATTATTGTAGAGTATTATTTAGACAACAAAATCCTACATTTATAAACACGAAATGAGCACAATTTCTCCACACAGTACATCCAGTGTCCATGAGGCAACTAGTGTTACCTTACAATGTCATGTGAGATCTTAAAACAGTGTCTCAGTTCATGGTTTGTCTAAAGAGATTTCGGTTTGGAAAGGAACGTACTGATACAGAAAATTTCTAGGACATGCTACTCCACTGGCCCTTCTTGAAGCATCCTCATTCTCTTTTAGCACATGTAAATGCACCAAATCATCTCTACTCCCTGGATTTATGTATCCCACTTTGGAGAGCACTGAATGGCCAGAATATATGCGATCTATATGCAGCACAGATCATCTGGGAGGCTGAGTTTTATGAGGAGTGTCGTATCAGAACCGGGGGAAGACTTATCGACATACTCCGTTATGCAGATGACGCAACCTTGCTTGCTGAAACTGAGGAGGACCTGACATGCTTGCGACATAAGGTCAAAGATTGTAGTCTTCAATATGGATTGGAGCTCAATATCAAGAAGACAAAGTTTCTCACCACTGGGCCAATTGGCAGCACCATGATAGTTGAAGAAGAGCTAGAGGTTGTAAACACAGCTTTCTCAGCTCCACAATCAACACTTTTTTTAACATAAGCAGTCAGGAAGTCAGAAGACGAATTTCACTGGGAAAAATCTGCTGTCAGGGACCTCTCCAGAATGCTGAAAAGAAACAATGTCAATCTAGAGACTAATTGCTTGTCATACTTCAGAGAACTGGACAACGACTAAGGATGACAGAAGAATTGCTGCCTTTGAGTTGTGGTGTTGGAAGATTCTTAAACATACCATGGACTGCCTAAAAAACAAACAGATTTGTTATGGAGAGGGTGAAACCAAATTTCTCCTTGGAGGCTAGGATTTTGAAGCTCCATCTCACATACTTTGGGAACATAGCCAGGAGAGACTTGTCCTTGGAGAAAGGCATCATGCTTGGAATGGTAGAGGGACAGCACAGGAGAGGAAGAACGCGGATGAGGTGGATTGATAGGGTAACTGGGGCAATGGGGGTTGGTGTGTTGGAATAAGTGAGACTGGCTCAGGACAGGGCAGGCTTCAGAGCTGCTTTACACAGGGTCTCTAAGGGTCACAGGCAATTTAATGGCACATAAAACTAACAACACATAGCCAGAAACTTCACTTCCAAGGGGTATATTCATTGTTATTTTGTTCCTATCTGTCCACATTTCAAGAATTGGTATATTTCTCCTCAAATAAAATTTCTAAAAGTAGGGTTTTGGATGAAAGGGGCTCCGTGATCTCCCTGTGCTGGCAGGAAACCCTTGCACAGAGAGCAAGTCAGCATGCAGGACAAAATGATAATGTGCAGAGAGAGCCATCCTCAGGAGCTGCAAAGAGGCTGGTTAAAGTGGAGAGATCGTTGGCTGAGAGGCAGGAGCAGCTGCAGGACAGTGAGAAGAAGGTCAAAGTATTGCTCCCACAGTTACTGTTTTTCTTTGAAGTCAGCTCTTGAAGCAATGACATCTTGAAGATGCAAGGTGTTGAATAAGAAGAAAATGTGCAAGAGAAAATGAAAGCATGACAAATTTGTCAACATTTTTAGATTAGATTAGAAACCAGAAGTTCCAGTTCCCCCCCCATCCCCCATCTGTTTAGATTGCTTTTCTCAAGCAACATTTGGTAGGCTAACCTGAGGAGAGAGATCAACTGAAATGGACTTATTCTTTTCCTACAGGCTGCAGGAGAATTCCTTGACCAATGGTCATTATTCACCAGGTCACTATTGTTTCAACAACAGTCTGTGAAATGGAACAGCTGTAGAGATAGTCTGCTTTGATAGCATCTCTTTGTATTTCCAGAAATTACGCATGCATATTACAAAAAAGAGCAAAACCCCTGAGCTAATTAGATGTTGTTGTTGTTGTTGTT
>NW_006400030.1:2992029-2997833 GCF_000299155.1 Elephantulus edwardii | reverse complement strand
TGAGTGAGTTCTGCCCTTTTGATTTTCTGACTCCAACTCCTTGCACATTTCATTGTAATATTTTGCTTTGTCATCCCGTGCTGCCTTTTGAAATCTTCTAGTCAACTCTTTAGTATCTTGAATTCTTCCCTGTGCTTTGGCTTCTATTATTCAATCCTCAGTTGGCGTGATTATTTTATTTTTATTTTCAGCTGTGCCTTAAAAAATACAGAAATTATTTTATTCTTTAAATACAAGAGCTTCTTATTCTTTTGACTCTTTTTGTGCTGCAATCCTAATGGCATGTGGTTCGAGGCTACCAGCTGCTCTGTGACAATTTCCTCCCGTACAATTAACTGCCTCTGAAAACCCCCAGAGGGTCAGCTATGGATTGGTTCCAACTCTATGGTACACAACAACAACAACAAATATAATACAGACATTGTCTAGACGTTTTATATGTACTTACATTATTTTTGTTGTTGTAGTTGATTACCTTTGAGTGGAGCATGAGTCCTAGCAATCCTATGAACAAAAGGCATGAAGTCTTTCCATAATTATCGACATTTATCAAAGTTCATAGAGTTTCCAGAGGCATGTTGTTTAGGAAGTGGATGCTGTCTGTCATCATGCTTCCAATTGCCATTAATTTTATGGAGTTGTCAAGTACAGTCCAACTGACCCAAGGATAGAACTGAAAAAGTTTATCCTTCTGTAAAGAATCCTCAGATACACTCATGAACTGTGGGTTGTTAGTTCCATGCCTTAAAGGCCCCTGGCTGCTCTGAGGGGATGTCTTCCCTTTCTGACTTCACCCATCAGCACCCCAGAATACAAATATAACCAACAATTTACCTTCCTCTACAGCTCGTTCTTTTCAGGGGTACATTTCTCTTCATAAGGAGCTCAGCTGGCAGAAAGAACTTACCTGTTAGTATGCACTAGCTAATTTGGCAGAAAGAAATGGATCATCTTCTCCAGTAAAAATTTAGTTTCTGAGACTCCATGGTGGGTTCTTACATGTTGAAATAAAATCACTGTGGCAGTGTGGTTTTGGCCAATTCATTGCTAGGCACTCCCATTCCTTCGCACCAGTGAGTTCCCTGGCATTCCAAGGGAAAATAGCAGTAAGAACCACTCTGGCCAAAATGTTTCTTGGCATCTTTCTTTTCCTAGTCAATGAGCTGCAGGCCATTCTCTGGAAACAGCTGACACTGGAGCAACTTCAGGATTTGTTTTTAGTCCATCTGTCTGGATGCTTCTCCCTCTTGTGACAGTCACCCCCGGAGAAAAGCTGGGAAAGATGCAACGTGGCCTGCAGAATAGCTAGAATCCAGACGTTGGAAAGTATCTGATGTGGCCCAAGACGTTCAGATTCTAAATGGCCAGGAAAATTGTGAGCAGTCAGCAAGTCCGTTCCCTTTCTTCTTTCTGTATTCCTTCATTTCTGATGGTCCTTCGGGACTCCATGTACCCATAGGTCCCCTTTTCTCCTATTCTCGCGCACTTTCACCTTGCTTCTCTCACGTGCCCCCAACGGAACCATCCAGACAACGGAACACCCTGCATTGCCTGGTGCTGCGGGTTTCAGCTAGACCCACATCCAGGAGACTTGGTCCGCTAATCCCGCCCAGGAACAAGGCACGCTGTGCTCAAGCGCTCCTAGCGGCGGTCTCTGGAAGTCTAATTCGAAGAGGCCAGAAGCTGGGACGCTGAGAAGTCGCTTAGCTGTACTATGAAGTCAGGGAGGATCACACTCTCCAGAGCTCTCTGGCTGCCCATGCTAGTCCTGGCTGTGCTCGTTGTTGAAAGCTCTCTCCCTGAGGACTTAATTTTTCACCCAGAGTGGGGTTTTGAGTCATTCGAAATAACTATCCCCAAGAAACTGAGTTTCAGGGCACAGCAGAAGAGTGTGACCGGGCACGAGTCCTACCTCCTGAAGTTAAAAGGCAAGAATCACGTCCTCCACTTGCGGCCCAAAAGGTTTTTGTTGCCCCGGCATCTGCAGGTTTTCTCCTTCACGGAACAGGGGGACCTTCTAGAGGATCACCCTTATATACCCAACGTCTGCAACTATATGGGTTCCGTGCAAGAATCTCGGGAATCTGAAGCCACCGTGAGTACGTGCATGGGGGGTCTGCGAGGCATCCTGAAAATTGATGAGGAACTCTACCAAATCGAGCCCCTCAAGGATTCTCCCAGGTTTGAGCATGCTGTGTATGTCCTGAATAAGGAACATTTGAACAACTGGACTTGTGCCTTCACTAATACTGAAAAAGCAGTGCAAATGGCCCAGAATGAGGAAATCACAAGGCTGAGGGAAGTTTATGACACCTCCATGCACCCCAAGTATTTGGAATTGTATCTTTTATTTTGTCATGAGAGATACTTGTTTGTAAAAAGTAATGTAACTCAAGTCATAAGTGATGCCATTATTGTGACTTCAATTATAGACACCTATTATCAAGACCTTGATTTGAGGGTTAATTTACAAGCCCTTGAAATATGGACTGACAGGCAGAAAGTTAGACCCTATCTAAAATATATATCTGCAGTTCTGGTTGATCTTTTAGTATACAGAGTAGAGGTCATAAATAAACGTAATAACGCTGATTGGGCACATTTGTATTTGCTAAGGACATATGAGGATGCTTATGGGGGATCATGGGGAGGATCTTGTACGCGAACTCATTCTGCATCAATAAGTTCATTTCCAAGCATGAATATCCTTGAACCTGGAACTTGGACTACTCATGAAATAGGCCATAGTATTATCATTCACCATGATGAAGACTACTGCTACTGTAAGGGTAAAACCAGTTGCATAATGGGCACTGGACGTACTGGATGGAGCAATTGTAGTTTTGTCCATTATTTCCGAGCCATAAATCAAGGGTTAACTTGCCTAAATAATATCCCAGAAACGAGTTATAGGGTGGAGACTTGTGGGAATGGCGTTGTGGAAGACGATGAGGAATGTGACTGTGGTACAAGAGAAGATTGTGAAAAAGACCCCTGCTGTCAACCTGACTGTAAACTGACTCCTGGTGCCACCTGTGGCTTTGGCCTTTGCTGTCATAACTGTCAACTTCGGCCCTCTGGGTATGTATGTAGGCAGCAAGAAAATGAATGTGACCTTGCAGAATACTGCAATGGGACCTCAGGGCTCTGTCCAGATGACACGTATAAGCAGGATGGAACCCCTTGTACCTATGAAGGCCTTTGTTTTGGAAGACAGTGTCAGTCCAGGTATTTGCAGTGCCAAAGAATTTTTGGGCCTGACGCCAGGGAAGCACCTCAAAAGTGTTATGATGCAGTGAATCTAAAGGAGGACCAATATGGCAATTGTGGTCTGCATAGAGTTGTAATATTTAGAAAGTGTCACGAGAAAAATACGATATGTGGCAGACTACAGTGCATAAATGTCAGATTGGTCCCAGATATGCCAGATCACAGCTTAATAATTAACACTCATCTACTGGAAGAAAACCTTATGTGCTGGGGCACAGGCTACCATCTTGGCATGAGAGCTCTGGGAATACCTGATCTAGGTACGATAAATGATGGTACCTTCTGTGGGAAGAACCAGATATGTTTCAACAAAAGCTGTGTTGATGTCTCAATTTTGCGGTATGATTGTTTGCCTGAGAAGTGCAACAATCGAGGCGTTTGCAACAACAAAAAGAACTGCCATTGCATGCACGGCTGGGCCCCTCCATTCTGTGAGGAGGAAGGGTATGGAGGAAGCATTAATAGTGGACCTCCAGGACCCCTAGTTGAAGAGGTGCCTGCAACAGTTCAGGTTGTATCACTTATGTTATTGCGTCTTATTTTCTTATTCATCTCAGTGTTTGCAGTATTTTTAGTGGGACAGAAACACAAAGTAGAAGAAAAGGAAGAGCCAAATATGCCTGAAGATGAAACATTCAAGGTCACAGATGACACGAAACCAATGCTGTAATCAAGTGCCTCACAGCCACTAGGATTTTACTGAGCAAGCCTATCACATTCAAACAGCTTTTTAATCTTCTCTCATTTAAAAAAAATTCCTTTTCCCCAAAGTTTTGTTAACAATTAAATGATATTCTTCTTTGGGAAGTAAGTCAGTGTGTTTTCTTTCCAAAATAGCCACTTAAGACCTCAGTTCTTGATAAAATTCTGGGTATGCATCATGAAAATATTGCTCACAATACAATTCAGAACATTAAAGGACAATGTACATTTCATGACATAACCCTGCTTTAAAAAGGCAGAATCTTGTTTCTCAGAATGCCAAAGAAAAAGTCCTTGTCTGCCTCTCCCTTTGTTTTCTTCAGCTTTGTAAATGAGAGCACTTATTTAGGGACCCACCATACTCCAGGATAGTATCATGAAAATAAAAAAGAAAACTTTCTGTACAGAGTTACATCTTCAAATATAGGGGTTTGGAGTTAAACAAACATTTTGAGACCCAATTCAATCCATTAATATCTTTTTTCTTAATATGGTACTTATATTGTTATGGATAAAAACCAATATATTACAAGTGGTGTTCTACAAAAGTATTTTCCCTATTATAGTTCCTCTGTGGAGACTATATAGAATTACAATGACAATTCTACAAACTATATGGTCTCTGATTCAATGACTGTAATGATCTGAAGTAGGATAATGGCCTTGATAGAACTAGAGATATTATAGTATTTAAATGATACCAAAACTGGCAGTGTTCTCGTAAAAAAATTCTGCAATTTGTATCTGCTTTTGCAGTGGCAGATCTTTGGGAGGATGCTGACGGCCACATAGTTGTGTATTTCCCTTAGACATAGATTTAGAGTGGGGAATGCCTTGTACTGCCAAATAACTCCATATTTTTTTACCTCCAAGTATCTCCTCTCCTGTTTGTATATGACGCATTTGGATAGGTTGTTGTTGTTAAGTGCCGTCGAGTCGCAGGCGACTCATAGCGACCCTATGAAGGAGAGTCCTGGATGCTTGGGCGCCTTTCATCCTCTCTCCAGGTTCATAGGGTTTCCAGAGGCAAGCTATTATGGAAGTGGATGCCACTCCATGCTTGTTTTAATCGGGGAGCTCCACCCTACTCTCTGTCTGTATTGGGTAACCAACCATTAACACATTTGACACGTCAGTGTCACAGTGTTCAGCCTCACAGCAACCACAAGTGACCGCTGTATGGCAACTTGTACACCAGGGCTATATGACCTAGAATGTCTGAACAAAAACAATGAAAGACAGGCCTGAGGGCCATGGATTAAAAGTCACCCACCTTTCGTTTGGTAGCATCGCTTTCTGTCCACTGGGCCAACTGATCTCTCTATGTTGATATTGTTGTTAAGTGCCGTTGAGTCGCAGGCGACTCATTTGGATAGGACAATACTTTTTTATTGCCTTAAAATATTTAGTGCCTACCTCTCCTGTCTAGAGTCTCCTCACTCTCACACTCTCAGACCTGGTGGAACCCACATTTTTTGGTCTTGCTCTAAGCGGACTTTCTGTTGTTCTCTTTTCTAATCTTAGTTCTCCTCTCCTTTCTAAACTTCAGGCAAGGTCTCAATCTCTTCTTTTCTTAGTAATGTAGCTCTTCCCATTAAAAAAAGAATTAGATGAGGCCTTGAATTAGATGAGGCATTACCATGTCTTTGTGACAATCATTATTCTAAACATATATGAAGCCTTGCCATCTCCAGAAAGTCTTTTATTATTAATTTCAATGAAAATTTACAGAGATGTTGGATTTCCATTCATTCATTGTTGCACTTTTATCCCCGCCCACCCCTTCCCACCCAGTTCACTCTTCTCTTCAAAAGGTAAAAGAAAAATTCTTT
>NW_006400030.1:2990514-2991444 GCF_000299155.1 Elephantulus edwardii | reverse complement strand
CAGGGTCAAATGATATTTCTGTTTGCAACTTTTTGAGAAAGCACCATACTGCCTTCCGTAGTGGTTGCACCATTTTACATTCCCACCAACAGTGAATAAGGGTTCCAGTTTCTCCACAACCGCACCAGCATTTGTTGTTTGCTGTTCTGTTAAATTTTGCTGTTCTTACTGGGGTAAGATGGTATCTCATAGTTGTTTCCAGAGAGATTCTCAACTATGAAAACTGTTCAGTCACAGTTGTAATACTGATAAGGATGGCTAATGTATATTGAGAGGTTACTTTATGTTTGACAATTTCTTAGTGTTTTATCTGTAATAATATGCATCCTCCTGAATTAATATCTATTATTTTTTCCATTTCTGAAAGGAAAAATTGAAGTATAGCAAGTTTCATCAATTTGCCCACAGTCATTAAATTTACAAAAATTAGTAATGACTTTTCATAGCTTAGTCAGTAGAGAGCTGCACTATTTCAATTTTGCTGTGTTTTTATCAGAAAAGGGTGTTGAATTTTGTCAAATGCCTTTTCTGCATCAGTTTCTAGGAACATTCATACTTCTTCTTATTTGCTTTGTTAATGTGGTTGATTATGTTGGTTTTTTTTATGTTGAACAATCCTTGCATAGCCCTTATGAATACCACTTAATCATGATGAATTATTTTTTAATTTGCATTTGCATTCTATTGGCAAGGATTTGCTACGGATTTCTGCATCTATGTTCATGAAAGATATTGGTCAGTAGTTTTCTTTTTTGGTAAACCATGTTTTTTTAAAAAATAAGTAGGATTGGTAGTACATTTTCTGTGAATGTTTGGTAGAATTGAGCCATGAAGCCATCTGGTCTAGGACTTTTTTGTTGGGGAGTCTGTTTGTGACTTGCCTTATTACTTCTTTAGTGATATGTCTGTTCAAGTGTTCTACATCTGACA
>NW_006400030.1:2987869-2989459 GCF_000299155.1 Elephantulus edwardii | reverse complement strand
AAGAGATTGAGATTGTTCACAGCTTTAGTTTGCTTGGCTCCACAGTCAACACTCTTGGCACGAGTAGCGAGGCAATTAAAAGGCGCATTGCATGGGAAAGTCTGCTGTTAGGGACCTCTCCAAAGTACTGAAGAGCAATGATGTCTCTTTGGAGACTAAGGTGCATCTGATACAGGCCATAGTCTTTGCAATCACTTATTATGCATCAGAGAGTTAAACAATGACCAAGGAGGATAGAAGAAGAATTGATGCCTTTGCGCTGTGGTGCTAGAGAAGAGTATTGAGAATACCATGGACTGCTAGGAAAATAAACAGATTCATCCTGGAAAGGGTTAAACCGAGTGGCTCCTTGGAGGCAAGGATTCTGAGGCTTCATTCAACATACTTTGGACGTGTTGTAAGGAGAGACCTGTTCTTGGAGAAGGACATCATGCTTGGGAGGGTGGAGGGACAGTACAGGAGGGGAAGGCCCTCTATGAGGTGGATTGATTCAGTGACTGGGGTAACTGGGATGGGAGTGTCAGAGACAGTGCAATTGGCACAGAACAGAGCAGAGTTTAGGGCTGTTGTACATAGGGTCGCTATGAGTCACAAGCAACTCGACGCCACACAACAATAACAACTGATCAATTCAGCAAAGTGGCAGGATATACGATTAGTATACAAAGAAGTAAAATTCTTCTATAGTAAAAATGAGAACATTGACATGGAAATAAGGAAATCAACATCAGTTACAATAACCACACACCAGATAAAACATTTACAAACAAATCTGAGTTATGAAAGAAATATAAAAAAAATTATAAAACACTACCACAAGAAAAAAAAATTATAATAAGAGTACTGAATTTCCTATGGTCTACCAAAAAGAGCAGATGAGTCTTGGAGGAAATGCAGCAAAGATGGTGAAGTTTCATCTCACATAGTTTTGATATGTAGGTAGACAAGGCTATTTCTTGGAAAGGGACACCATGCTTGGAAATATGGAGAGTTAGAGAAGAAGAGGAAGCCTCCCAAAGAGATGGATTGAGACTGTGACTACATCAATGGGCTCAGAGATGATGAGGATAAAACCGGACAGAGCAGGGTTCAAGTCTGCTGTTCACAGGGTAGGTATGAGTTGTATTTGACTCAAAAGAACCTAACAACAGCAACAACAATGGATAAGAATACTTAACATTGTGAAAATAATATTATCAAAGCAATCTACAGGTTTAATGGGATCAAAATTCATGTATAGGTTCCATTCTTCAAAGAGATGGAAAAAAGCAAACTCAAACTTTAGAAAGAAAAGAAGAAAAACCTGGCTAAGACAACTTCTACTAAAAAAGAAGACAAAGTAGGAGGCCTTATACTGCCTGACCTTAAAATCTACTACATAGTAGTAGCAATCAAAAGAAAAGTTTGTTACTAGTACAGAAAGAGACATGTCTACTAATGGAATAAAATTGAGAACCCAGACATCATTCGATCTACCTACAGTCAAACCCTTGTATGCTTATTGACAGTACCTTGTAATAATTCACACATTGTACTTTAGGATAAAACACGAAATTGTCTTTTTAACTATGAACACAGTACTATTCTTCT
>NW_006400030.1:2974544-2980774 GCF_000299155.1 Elephantulus edwardii | reverse complement strand
ATTTGAGAAGCCATAATTGAGAAGAATATGAAACATTAGGATTGAAAGAAGACTCGTCAGCAACTTGAATTATGCAGAGGACACAATTTTGCTTGGTGAAGTTAAGAGGATTCAAAATGCTTTTTGCAGAAAATAAAAAAGTACAGACTTCAATATAGATTACATCTCAGCATCAAGAAGACAATATTTTTCCCCACTGGGCTAATGTACAAAATCATGATAAACAGAGAAAAAATGGAAATTGTCAATAATTTCATCTTACGTGGGTCCACAATCAACAACTTTAGTACCAGCCATCAGAAGATAGACAACTGAATTCAGAGACCTCTCCAAAATCCTGAGGAGCACTGATGTAAGTTTAAGGAGTAATATGTGCTCGATTTAGGCCATGAAATTAGACAATGACTATAGATGATAAAAGAAGAATCTTTGATTTTGAGTTGTGGTTCTGGGGAAGAATACTGAATATACCATGGACTGCTAAAAGAACAAATAGATCTGTCTGGGAGAGGGTAAATCAGGGCTGTTCCTTGGAGGCAAGGATTTTGAAGCTTTGTCCGGCATACTTGTTGAGAATGTTGCAAGGAGGGATTGATCCTGGGAGAGGGACATCATGCTTGGAAGAGTGGAGGGACAGTGCAAGAGAGGAAGACCCTGGATGAGATGGATTGACCCAGTGACTGGGGAAAGGGGGTAGGTGTGTCAGAGACAATGGAATTGGTTTCGCATAGAGCAGGGTTCAGAGCTGTTGTACATAGGGTTGCTGTGAGTTGGAGGTGACTCGACGTCACATGACAGTAATGTTTTCAATCATTTGCTGTACAGCTGGACAATGAATAAAGATGATAAAAGAAGAAGTGATCATTTGGCAATACCATCGCAGATAAGTGTCTCATAATGAAAGTTTATAGAATACTCCTGGGCCTCCACAAGAAAAAAATCTGATAATCTAGTTGAAAAATGGGCAAAAGACATGGAAAGAATTTTCACAGAGGAAGATAATTCAAATGGCCAACAGACACATGAAGAAGTACTCCAAATCACTGGCAATAAGAGAGATGCAAATCAAAAACACAATGAGAAAAAAAAACAACAACACACAATGAGATACAATCTCACTCTAGTAGCAGTGGCAAAGTTTAACAGGACAGCAAGTAATAAATGTTAGCGAGGATGTGGTGAGATAGGAACATTGTTGGTGGAATTGTAAAATGGTACAATCACTCTGTAAAGCTGTTTGTCATTTCCTCAAGAGGCTGAACATAGAAATTCCATATGACCCAGTTATTCCACTGCTTGGAATAAACCCTGAGAAAATGAGAACTGAGGCACAAACGAAGACTTGTTCAGCAATGTTCATAGCAATGTTGTTCACAAGAACATAGAAACAGTCCGAATGTCCAACCACAGTCAAACGGATTGAGCAATTATGGTATATTCACACGCTGGAAAGCTATTGGGCTCTCTGAATAGAAATGTGGCATCAGGATTGGAGGAAGACTCATCAACCAACTGCATTATGCAGGTGACACAACCTTGCTTGCTGAAATGGAGGAGGACTGAAGTGCTTGCTGCAGAAGGTCAAGGACTGCAACATTCGATATGGATTGAAGCTCAACATCAAGAAAACAAAGATTCTCACCACTGGACCGATTGGCAGCATCATGATAGATGGTGAAGAGATTAAGATAGTTAACTGTTTTAGTTTGCTTACTTCCACAGTCAACATTCTTGGTACCAGCAGCCAGAAAATTAAAAGATGAATTGCATTGGGAAAGTCTGCTGTCAGAGGCCTCTCCAAAGTACTAAAGAGCGGTGATGGAGACTCTGGTGCACCTAATCCAGGCCATAGTCTTTACAATTACTTACTATGCATCAGGAAGTTGGACAAAGACAAGGGATGAAAGGAGAATTGATGCCTTTGAGCTGTGGTGCTGGATAAGAGTATTGAATATACCATGAACTGCTGGGAAAACAAACAGGTTAATCCTAGGGAGGATGAGACCAGGCTGCTTCTTGAAGGTAAGGATTCTGAAGCTTCATCTGACCAATTTTGGACATGTTTCAAGGCAGGACCAGTCCTTGGAGAGGGATGTCATGCTTGGGAGAGTAGAGGGACAGTACAAAAGAGGAAGACCCTGGAGGAGTTGGATTGATTCAGTGACTAGGGAAATGGGGGATAGGTGTATCAGAGACAATAAGATTAGCACAGGTTAGAGCAGGGTTTAGGGCTGTTGTACATAGGGTCTCAATGAGCTGCACGTGACTTGACTGCGCATAACAACAACAACTTGGCAGGGACTGGAAATCATTATGCTAAGTGAATTAAGTCGCACAAGGACAAATACTGCATAAGACCATTATTATAGACAAAGATAACAAGTAAAACTTGTATGAGGAACCACAGGGGGAACAGGAGGAATAAAGACGTGAGGATGAGCAGTGGGGGATAATCAAAGGATAGCACAATTTGAAGGGTAAAGGAAAAGGTTGGGTTAAGGAAATGGGAAAGATCTGGTCTGAAAAACAATATATGTAAACTTTGTCAGCAAACCAATATAATATTAAAATTTTATATAAAAAACCTAAAGTGGATCTATGATCTAGGGGTAAGTCTGAAATTTATAGATTGTCAGAGAAAAAAATAAGAATAAATTTGAGAGATTTCATCTATAGCATAGAAACATATTAAGCATAGCAAAATAATTAGGAGAGGATAAAATGGATTAATGAAACCTTCAATATTTAAATATTAATTGCCTCAGAATATTTTACAAAGAGTAAAAAATTACTGGGAAAAATATTTGGTAATAACATACTTGATAATGGGCTCATATTCTGCTGAAGATTATCCAGAACTACTGGAACAGTACATTGACAGAGAACTACCAGAAATACAAGCTGGGATTAGAAGAGGTCATGGCACTAGAGACGTTATCACCATTGTCAGATGGACCTTGACAGAAAGTATAGTACCAGAGGGATCTGTGTTTCATTGACTATGCAAAGGAATTTGACTATGTTGATCACATCAATCAGTGCCTAACCTTGATGAAAATGGGAATCCCAGAACATTTGATTATGCTTATGTGAAACCTATACTTGTACCAAGAAGCAGCCCTCAGAAACAGAGCAGGGAAACACTGTATGGTTCAAAATCAGGAGGGGAGTGCATCAGGAATGCATTCTGTATCCATACCTTTTTAATCTATATTCAGAACTGATTACTTGGGAGGCTGGGCTTTATGAGGAGGAATGTGGCGTCAGGACTGGAGGAAGACTGATCAACAACTTATGTTATGCAGATGAGACAACCTTGCTTGTTGAAACTGAGGAGGACTTGCTCCACTTGCTGCAGAAGGTCAAGGACTGTAGTCTTCAATATGGATTGAAGCTCAACATCAAGAAGACAAAGATTCTCACCACTGGTCTAACTGGCAGCACTGTAGTGGATGAAGAAGAGATTGAGTTTGTTAACAATTACAGCTTGCTCACCTTCACAATCAACACTTTTGGCACCAGCAGTCAGAAAATAAAAATGTGAATGGCATTGGGTAAATCTGCTGTCTGGGAACTTTTCAGAGTACTGAGAAAGAACAATGTCAGTCTAGGGACTAAGATGTGCATGATCCAGTCCATGGTCTTAATAATTACTTGCTATGCATCAGAGAGTTGGATAATGGCTAAGGATGATAGAAGAAGAATCTATGGCTTTGACTTGTAGTGCTAGAGAAGAGTGTTGAACATACCACGGACTGCCAAGAAAACAAATAAGTCTGTCTTGGAGAGGGTGAAACCAAGTTCCTCGTTGGAGGCTAGGATTTTGAGCTCTGTCTCGCATACTTTGGGCATATGGCCAGGAAGGACCAATCCTTGGAGAAGGACATCATGCTCAGAAACGTGGAGGGACAGTACAGGAGAGGAAGACCCCAGATGAGATGGATTGATACAGTAAGTAGGGCAATGGGGGTAGGTTTATCGGATTCGGTGAGAGTGGCTCAGGAAAGAGCAGGCTACAGAGCTATTGTCCATAAGGTAATGATGAGTTGCAAGTGAAGTGATAGAACTTAACAACATCTAAAATTTACACAAACTTACAGCACTCAACAAGAAAAAGATAAGCAACCCAATTATAAAATGAGCAGAGGAAATGGAAAGTCTCTTCAATACAGAAGACATTCAAATCATCAACAAGCATATGAAGAAGTGCTGAAGATCACAAACTATTGTTTTGTTGTTGTTGTTAAGTGCCATTGAGTCACTTACAACTCATAGCCTATGTAAAACAGTCCTGAGCTCTGCATTATCTTGATCCAACTTAATTTTCTCCGGCACACCTACCCTCTTTATTCGAGTCAGTTCATCTCATGCAAGGTCTTCCTCTCTTGTGCTGTCCCTCCACCCTTCCAAGCATGATTTTCCTCTCCAAGAACTGGTCCCTCTTTGCAATATGCCCAAAGCATGTGAGATGGAGCTTCAAAATCTTTGCCTCCAAAGAGCAGCTTCATTTCACCCTCTACAGGACAAATCTGTTTGTTCTTTTAACAGTCCAATGGGACCTCAGTTTCTGTCTATAGTCACAAAAACATAAGTAAACATTCTTCTGATATTCTACTGATTGAATGGATATGGAGAAAGCATGTTGTCCTGACACACACCTGTGGTGTCAAAGGTTAATTGTTTAAAATGGTTTTCCTAGCCACTGATTTTTACTTTGTCACATGGAAGGGCAGAATCATATAGATAGGATGTGTTAGTCTATCCACAAGGAGATTGGCTGATCTCATAACTAATTAATCAGATTCAGTGATAGATTTTGGGAATCTTGCCTCTAGCCAATGAAGAATAAGAAAATAAAAAGTTTGTGTTCTATGAAGCCTAAGATTGCTGCACCACTGTGACTTGTGCCTACAAGAACAGCCACAGCAGAGATCCAGAGATCAACCTGAGACAGGGATGACTTTGAGATTACTACCTCATAGAACCAGAACTAAGAGACTTCACCCAAGCTTGCTGGAGAACAGAGGGGAGCTCCACAATGGGACTGGCCTAAAGCTCCGAGGCTGAAGGCTTGAGGTGCCTGTGAGCACATTTCAGAAGCTTCCCTGACTGAGTGATTATTTCCTGTTCTCAGTCTGAATTATAGAGTCATGAGCATGGTTCTGTGTGCTCTGTAATGGATTTGGGAGCCAGTATAGCAGTAAGATTGGTGTTGGAATTACTAGAATGAGGTGGGGGGAAGTGGGAAACATGTCCGATCATGTGAGGATTGGTTTTTAGCTTTGGATGATGAGGATTATGGGGGCAGGTCCCCTTTGTGGAGTTAGTAGAAGTAAGATATGGCTGTCCCCATGTTGCCTTTACTCCTTTTTCAACAACACATTTTCTACTTAGAGTAAACACTACTACTTGCCATGCTTAGGGAAATATTTTTATTCTTGAAACAGCAAATGAGCAAGAGACTCTGGTAATGAAGGAAGAAGTTCAAGCTGCTTTAAAAGCATTGGCAAAATACAAGGCCCCAGGAATTGATGGCATGCCAATTGACATGTTTCTTTAAAAAAAAACAAAAACAAAAACAAAAAAAAAAAACCAAAAACCAAAAAAACCCACCAAAAAACAAATACATGCTGCCCTTTTTAAAAAAAACAAAAAACAAAAAAACCCACCAAAAAACAAATACATGCTGCCCTTGATGTGCTCATTAAGTTCTGCTAAGAAATCTGGAGGACAACCACTTGGCCAACTGACTGGAAGAGATCTATATTTGTTACCATTCCATATGGAAATTCCATGTGGAAATTATCAAACAATGATATCCACATGCAAGCAAGATTCTGCTGAAGATTATCCAAAAACAACTAGAACAACACATCAGCAGAGAATTGTCTGAAGTGCAGACTGGGCTCTGAAGAGGCCGTGGTACTAGGGGTATTATAGCTAATGTTAGATGGCTGAAACAGGGAGTACCAAGGGAATGTTTATCTGCGTTACATTTACTGTGCAAAGGCATATGACTATATGGATCACAACAAACTATGGCTCACTCTGAGAAGAATGGGAATCCCAGAACACTTGATTATGTTTGTGTGAAATCTATACTTGGACCAAGAGGCAGCTGTCAGAACAGAGCAAGGAAACACTGCACGGTTCAAAACTGGGAAGGGTGTGCACCAGGGATGTGTCCTGTCTCCATACCTGTTCAATCTATATGCAGAACAGATTATCTG
>NW_006400030.1:2961373-2962524 GCF_000299155.1 Elephantulus edwardii | reverse complement strand
ACAAGGAAGACCTGCCAATACCACCACCATTCAAATATATACATCAACAAGTAGAAGAAAGAGAAGATTTCTAGCAACTTACATGCAACCAGGATACATTAATAATAATGAGAGATTGAAATACGAAAGTTGGGGATAAGGAAGAAAGGTCAGTACTCGGAAAAAAATGGACTTGACAGAAATGAGGGTAGAAATAGAATGATAAAATTTTGTACAATCAATGATATATTGATTGCAAATGCCTTTTATAAAAATCACAAACCATAAACATACACATGGACCTCACCTAATGGACTGACTACACAGAAATCAGATTGAGTATATCTGTGGAAAGAATCATTGAAAAAGCTCAATTTCAATTGTAAAAACTAGGCCAGGTGGTGACTATGGGAACAGACCATCAACTACTCATGTGCAAGTTCAAAGTTGAAACTAAAGAAATTAACAAATTTATAAGAACTAAAATATGACTTTGACTCTATCCCAACTGAATGTAAAAACTATCTCAAGAACAGGTTTGAGGCCTTGAATGTTAATGAACGAAAACCAGATGAGCTGTGGTATGATATCAAGATTATTATCCATGAAGAATAAAAAAGAGGAGAAATAAAAGACTAAGAGAGATGTCAGAAGAGACTCTGAATATTGCACTGGAACACTGAGAAGGCAAAGCAAAGGGAAGAAATCAGGAAGTTAAGGAGTAGAACAGAATATTGCAAAGGGCAGCTCAGGAAGATAAAGCAAAGTATTATAATGAATTGTGTAAAGAGCTGGAGTCAGAAGATCAAAACGGATGAACTTGCTTGACATTTCTTAAGCTGAAGGAACTGAAGAACAAATTCAAGCCTCAAGTTACAATACTTAAAGATGCTATGGACAGAATATTGAACTATCCAGGAAACATCAAAAGAAGATGGAAGGAGTACACAGAATCACTGAACCAAAAAGAAAATTGTCTGATACAGAAGAATTTCCTAAAATTAAAGGGGATGAGAAGGGTGAGGATTGGCGGGGGAAATAGGGACTTAATCATAGGGTTTCAAAATTTGATGGGTGGAGGGGTGATGGGTAAAGGTAAGGAGAAAGATCTGGTGTGAAAAACAATGTATATGAACTTTGTAAATAAGCCAGTATAAAATGGGACTGGACGG
>NW_006400030.1:2952747-2958943 GCF_000299155.1 Elephantulus edwardii | reverse complement strand
CATCATGATAGATGGAGAGGAGATTGAGATTATTAAAAGCTTTAATTTGTTTGTTTGGCTCCATAAACAACACTCTTGGTACCAGTAGCCAGAAAATTGAAAGATGAATTGCATTTGTAAAGTGTGCTGTCAGAGACCTCTCCAAAGTACTGAAAAGCAACGATAACCATCTGGAGGCTCAAGTACACCTTATCCAGGCCATAGTCTTTACAATTACTTGCTGTGCATCAGAAAGCTAGACAATGACTAGAGATGATAGAAAGAGAATTGATGCCTTTGTGCTGTGGTGCTGGAGAAGAGTATTGAATATATCATGGACTGCTAAGAGAATAAACAGGTTCATCCTATAGATGGTGAGATCAGGCTGCTCCTTGGAGGCAAGGATTTTGAAGCTTCATCTGATATACTTTGGACATGTTGCAAAGTGAGACCAGTCTTTGGAGAGGGATGTCATGCTTGGAAGGGTGGAGGGACAGCACAAGAGAGGAAGACTCTCAATGAGATGGATTGATTCAATCACTGGGGTAATGGGTGTGCGTGTGTTAGAGACAGTAAGACTGGCACAGGACAGAGTAAGGTTTAGGTTTGTTGTACATAGAATTACTATGAGTCGACTTGACAGCACATAACAACAACAACATACTCTGTAAGACACTTGATCAAAAATTGATGGTAAGTATAAAGTATTTTTTCAATTTGTATATGTACAATAATAGTATTTCATTTTCATTATCTTAAAACAATCAACTATGTTAAAACACATTCTAAGGTATGAATTAAAGTTATGAATTATCCAAGAAGCCATGAAGATGAGTGTAGCATCAGGATTGGTGGGAGACTCATTAATAACCTGCATTATGCAGATGAAACAACCTTACTTGCTGAGAGTGAGGAGGACTTGAAGCAATTTTTGCAGAAGATCAAGGAATGTAACATTCAATATGGATTGTGTCTCAATATCAAGAAAACAGATATCTTAATACTGGGACACTAGGCATTGTTATGATGGATAGAGAGGAGACTAAAACTGTCAACAGCTTTGTCTTGCTTGGATCAATGATTAACATCCTTAGTATGAGCAGTCAGGAAATATAAGATGCTTTACACTGGGAAAATCTGCAGTTAGAGATCTTTCCAAATTATTGAGTAGTAGTGATATCATTTTGAGGACAAAGGTGTGTTTGATTCAGGACATAGTCTTCCCGATTGCTGGCTATGCATCTGAGACATGGACGATGAATAAGGATGACAGAAAAAGAATTGATGTCTTTGAGCTGTGGTGTTGCAGAAGAGCACTGAACATCCCATGGAGGGCCAAGAGAACAAAGAGTTATGTCTTGGAGAGGGTTCAGCTGTAGTGCTCTTTGGAGGCAAAAATGATGAGGCTTCACCTCACATCCTTTGAATATGTTGCTAGAAGGTGCTATTCCTTAGGGAGGGAAATGATTTTGGGAAGGGTGTAGGGTTGGTGAAGGAGAGGAAGCTCCTCAACCAAGTGGACTGACACAGTGACTGCTGCTATAATAGGCTCTTGTGTGTCAGGAATTGTGAGGATGGTGCAGGATAGGACTGGATTCAGATCTTTTGCTTGTAGGGTCACTATGAGTCATGCACAACTCGATGGCACCTAACAACAGCGGCAACAAGGTATGAATAGGAGTACCAGTAGTACAATAGGTTAAGAGTAGGGCTACTAAATAAAATGTCAGTTGTTAAAGTCTAGCAATGTTCTCTAAGTCCACTCTCACGAAGATTTACTCAGAAAACCTGTAAGACACAAGCTCTGCCCAGTAGTGTCACTATGAGTTGAAGTAACTCAGTAGTAGTGAGTCTATCTATGTATGACTACTCTTTCATTTCTCAAATAAACCCTTCTGATATACGTATTCTAGTAACTAGATAGTGTTTCACTGAATATTCATAAATGTAAAATATTTATTTTGTTAAGTTTTATAACCATGAATGTGTTGTTAAACCATGCTATACTTCAATTTTTGCTTTCATAAAAGAAGAAAATACTGTAGGTAATTTCAGGAATATATATGTTGTGAGATGGACTGGCATGGGACATTTTGAGCCAGACCATCATATGTTCTATTATGCTGGAGATGAAAAGGTGAGGAAAAATGGGGCTGCTTCCATAGTTAAAAAAGTCATTTCTAGATGTCTTGAAATAACAAAATTGTGAGTGACAGGATAATATCCATACACATACAAGGAAGTCCAATGAATACCACTACCATTCAGATATATGCACCAACAACTAGAGCCAAAGAAGAGGAAATAGAAGGTTTCTACCAACTTTTGCAGTAAGATATCAATCTAACATGCAATCAAAATGCATTAATAATAATGGTTGACTAGAATACAGAAGTTGGGAACAGAGAAGTAAGATCAGAAGTTGAAAAACATGGACTTTGTGACAGAAAGGAAGCTGGAGATAGAATGTTGAATTTTACACAATCAACAATTTATTAATTTCAAATACGTTTTATAAGAAACATAAACACAGGTTATACACATAGATTTCACCTGATGGTATGCATAGGCATCAGATAGATTTTATCTGTGGAAAGAAGTTCAATATCAGCTGTGAAAACTAGGCCAGATGCTGACTGTGGTACAGGCCACCAATTATTCATATGCAAGTTCAAACTAAAGCTAAAGAAAGTTAAATCCACAGGAGTAAAAATTTGACTTTGAGTCTATCCTACCCGAATTTCAAAACCACCTCGGGAACAGGTTTGAAGCCTTGAACACCAATAAGTGAAGGCCAGACGAGTTGTGGGGTATATCAAGAGTATCATCGAGGAAGAAAGCAAAAGGTCATTTTAAAGACAGAGGAGGAAGAAAAGACCAAAATGGATGTCAGAAGAGACTCTGAATGTTGCACTAGAGCACCAGGAAACCAAAGCAGAGGGAAGAAATCAAGAAAGTAGGGAGCTGAACAGAAGATTTCAAAGGGCAGCGTGGGAAGAAAAAGTAAAGTATTACAATGAAATGTGCTAGAAGCTAGAGACAAAATCAAAAGGGCTGAACTTACTCAGCATTTCTTAAGCTGAAGGAATTGAAGAATAAATTCAATGCTCTAGTTGTAATACATAGCGATGCTTTGGGCAGAATAGTAAATGATCCAGGAAGTATTAAAAGAAGATGGAAAGGTATACAGAGTCATTGCACTGAAAGGAATTGGCAGACACAGAATTTCATGAAGCAACATATGAGCAAGAGCCTATGAAGATGAAGGAAGAAGTTTAAGCTCCTTTGAAAGAATTAGCAAAAAATAAGGCCCCAGGAAATGATGATATACCAATTGACATATTTCAACTAACAGATCCTGCCTAGATGTGCTCACCAAGTTGTGCCAAGAAATCTGGAGGACAATCAGTTGGCCAACTGACTAGATGAGATCTACGTCCCATTCAAAAGAAAGGTGATCCCACAGAATGTGGAGATTATCAAGCAGTATCATTAATATCACATGCAAGGAAGATTCTGCTAAAGATTATCCAAAAACGACTGGAACAGCACATCAACAGAGAACTGCTAGAAGTACAGGCTAGGTTAGGAGGGGTCATCGTACAAGGGATATTGTAGCTAATGTTAGATCTTGGTTGAAAGCATGGAGAACCAGAGGAATGTCTATCTGTGCTTCATTGATTATGCAAAGGTGTTTGACTGTGTGGATCATAACAAACTGTGGCTGACTCTGAGAAGAATGGGAATCCCAGAACACTTGACTGTGCTAATATAAAACCTATACTTGGATGAGGAGGCAGTCGTCAGAACAGAGCAAGGAAACACTGCCTGGTTCAAAATTGGGAAGGGTGTACACCAGGGATGTGTCCTATCTCCATACCTTTTCTGTCTATATGCAGAACAGATTACCCAGGAGGCTGGGCTGTATGAGGAAAAACGTGGCATCAGGATTGGAGAAAGATTCATCAATAATCTGTATTATGCAAATGACACAACCCTGCTTGCTGAAACTGAGGAGGATCTAAAGCACTTCCTGAAGAAGGTCAGGACTGCAACCTTCAATATGGATTGAGGTTCAATATCAAGAAAACAAAGATTCTCCCCACTGGGCTAATTGGCAGTATCATGATAGAGGGAGAGGAGATTGAGATTGTTAACAGCTTTAGTTTGCTTGGGTCCACAATCAACACTCTTGGCACCAGCAGCCAGGAAATTAAGAAATGTATTTTGATGGGAAAGTCTGCTGTTAGATACCTTGCCAAAGTACTGAAGAGCAATGATGTCACTCTGGAGACTAAGGTGCACCTGATACAGACCATGGTCTTTTCAATCATTTGCTATGCATCAGAGAGCTGGGCAATGACTAGAGTTGAAAGAAGGAGAACTGATTTCTTTGAGTTGTGGTGCTGGAGAAGAGTATTGAATGTACCATGGACTGCTAAGAGAATGAACAAGTTTGACCTACAGAGGGTTAAACCAGGCTGTTCCTTGGAAGCAAGGATTCTAAGCTTCATTTGACATACTTTGGACATATTACAAGGAGGGACCAGTCCTTGGAGATGATGTCATGTATGGGAGGGTAGAGGGATGGCACAGGAGAGGAAGACCCTCTATGAGGTGGATTGATTCAGTGACTGGGGTAATGGGGGTAGGTGTGTTGGGGGCAGTGAGATTGGCACAGGATAGAGCAGGGTTTAGGGCTCTTGTCCATAGGGTCTCTGAGTTGCAGGCAACTCAACAGCACATAACAACAACATAAAGCATTTAGAAACTGTCAGGTACACTAGGAACTCCCAATTAATATTGGACATTCCTATCAGTATTGCCACTATTACATCTTTGATGTTTAAGATTTTCCTGGCAATGTCAAGTCTTCCTACATTGTTAGGCTCAGAGAGAACAATGGAAACATGGCTGCTACAAATACTGACCACACTATTCCCTTATCAGTTTTGCGTTCTGTCTGAAAAACACCACATTATGAGGTGATCATCATATACGAAAGCAGTGTCTCCCTCCTCCAGCCGGTAGTGGCCATAAATGAAAAAAATCAAAACAGGAAGAAGAACCTCATAAGAAATTATCCCCTACTCCTAGTGCAGTGTCTTTCCTACTTGCAAGAAGGCCCGCTGTCTACTTCTCTGACTGTACTGTGCTGGTCAGATCAGAATTTTGTAAGCTGGGCATAAGAAGCGGTTGAGTAAACAGAATGTTAGAGTAGATACTAATGAAAATTCTTAAAACCCAGAAAATTGTGTTGTGAGCCAAAATAAATCAAAGGTCAAAAGAAGTGGCTAAAAGTCAAGAAATCAGAAAATGTTTTACTTTGGGCAAGTCTGCTGTCAGGGACCTCTCCAAAATGCTGAAAAGCAATGATGTCAAATTGTAGACAAAAATGTGCCTAATTCAAGCCATGATCTTCCCAATCAACTGCTACACATCAAAGAGCTGGACAATGACTAAGGATGACAAAAGAATTGATGTCTATGAGGTGTGGTGCTTGAGAGCAGTACTGAATATCCAATGCCAAAAGAACAAATAGATATGCCTTAGAGAAGGTGCTTCTAGAGTGCTCCCTGAAGGCAAGGATGGAGAGGCTTCAGCTTTCATACTTTGGACATGTAGCTAGACAAGGCTATGCTTGGAAAGATGGAAGGTCAGCAAAGAAGAGTAATTCCTCCAAGGAGATGGATTAACAAGGTGACTTCAGCCTTGGGCTCAGGGTATCAGAGATGATGAGGATGGCACAGGATAGGGCAAGGTTCAAGTTTGCTGTTCATAGGGTCACTATGAGTTGTACTCGACTAGATAGCACCTACCAACAAAAACCCAATCAAAACCAGGTAACCAATAATATTAAATCTGCGTGCCTCAATCCTGACATGCGTAGTAGAAGTTGTCCTCCAAGCACCTTGATTAGTCTTTTAGGTGCGTGACTGATGTAAAGAACAACAGACAGGAATAAGAACTGCCCACCAAATTTTGAACTCTCTGCAACGTCATCTCATTAGCCCTAACTCAAGCCCTGAAGCACACTCAGAAGAGGAAGGGAGTCAGCTATATTAAACCATAAACATATGGAGCAATTTCTTTCCCAATTTCTTTACTTTCTGGGAAATGACCAGCCTCACACTCTGAGATGTTTCTCTTCTAATAAAACGGTCTTTACTGTCACTTTCACTCCCGGTTCCTTGCGGTTTTCTCTCTGCTGCACACT
>NW_006400030.1:2949592-2950697 GCF_000299155.1 Elephantulus edwardii | reverse complement strand
CTGGGTAGAGTAGAGGGACAGCGCAGGAGGGGAAGACCCTCTATGAGGTGGATTGATTCAGTGACTGGGGTAATCAGGATGGGTGTGTCAGTGGCGATGAGATTGGCATGGGATAGAGCACAGTTTAGGGCTGTTGTACATAGGGTCGCTATGAGTCGCAAACGACTCGACGGCACATAACAACAAACAACAAGCACACTCTAACAAAGCTCAACTTATGCAAGAATTACTTTTAGCAAAACAACCTAAGAAGGGCTGGACCAGCCAAGACCAAGGGATTCTTCCTTGGCTGATCTTCCTGTTGTCACCCATCCAGCTCAATTCATTGTCTAGGCAAAGGAGACCAAAACCAGGGCATTTACTGCACGGTTATAGATTTTCCCCCAAACTGTAGAGTTGTGGATGTAAGCATTGAAAAATTAACTTCAAAACCCAACCATCACTTTGGGGCCCTGTTCAGAAGGCAAGATATTTTTATCTTATAGCCTCTTGTTTACATGCCTCGTAGCCAATATCAGATTCTGGAAGGACAAGGTTTGTTTGTTGTATTAAGTGCTAGAATTTCCTAAGGAGGGGAGAAATGAGAAAGAAGGTCCCCAAGAACTTTCAGTACAAATATCTTCAAAGGTGTGATATACCTCTGCATCAGAAAGAGCCAAAAGAAACAGTTGTAGTAAATGGAAATGGATATTTTTTTTAAAAAAGGAGATACCTTTGTAAGTCAAGACAAATTTGCCTTCATCTGGAAACTAAAGCAATCGACATTCTTAGAACTGTGACAGAAATACCTGCACAACTCCATCATTTGGCAGTAGCTCTGGTGGCTTAGTGGCAAGAACCTGCACTGAATCTTGAAGGCATGAAGTTCAAGGCCACTAGCTGCTTCATGGGAGAAGAATGGTCAATCTTCTTCCATGTGATAAACTTGCCTCTGAAAATTCACTGGAGGATCAGCTATAAGTCATTTCTGACTCTGTGTACACAATAACAACAAGGTACTGGTGTCCTGAGATGGACTGGCATGGGCCATTTTGAATCAGACAATCATATGATCTACTTCATTGGAAATGAAAAAGTGAGGGGGAAAAGGGGTCACAATCATAGT
>NW_006400030.1:2946959-2948317 GCF_000299155.1 Elephantulus edwardii | reverse complement strand
TCAAGCTTCTTTGAAAGAATTGGTAAAAAATAAGGCCCCAGGAATTGAGGCAACACTACTTGGCATGCTTCAACAGACAGATGCTGCCCTGGATGTGCTCACCAAATTGTGCCAGGAAATCTGGAGGTCAGCTACCTGGCCAACTGACTGGAAATGATCCATATATATTCCCATTCCCCAAAAAGATGATCAGACAGTGTGAAACAATTCTTGAACAATATTATTAATATCACTTGCAAGCAAAGGCTTCCTGAAGATTATCCATAAACAATTTGAAGATTACATCAACATAGAACTTCCAGAAATATAAGCTAGGTTTAGAAGAGGCTGTAGCACTAGAGACATCACTGCCAATGTCAGATGGATCTTGGCTGACATTAAAGAGTACCAAAAGAAAGCCTGTTTGTGTTTTACTGACTATGCAAAGGCATTTGACTGTGTGGCTCACAACAAATTATGGTTAACATTGAGAAGAATGAGAATCCCAGAACATTTGATTGTGCTCATGCAAAACCTATACTTAGACTGAGAAGAGGTCATATGAACAGAGCAAGAAAACAGTGCATGGTTCAAAATCATAAATAGAGTGTATCGGGGATGCATCACTCTCCACATCTTTTTAACCTATATAATGGACAGATTATTCTGGAGGCTGGATTTTGTAAAGAGCAATGTGGCATCAGGACTGGAGGAAGACCCATCAACCACCTGCGTTATGCAGATATCACAACCTTGCTTGCCAGAACTGAGAACTTGAAGCATTTCCTACAGAAGGTCAAGGACTGCGGTCTTCAATATGGATTGTATTTCAACATCAAGAAAACAAAGATTCTCATCACTTGGAAATTGGCAAGATGGAGAAGAGATTGAGATTGTTAGCAATTTCATCTTACTCAGATTCAAAATCAACACTCTTAGCACCAACAGTCAGGGGGAAAAACACACCGAGTTGCATTGGGAAAGTTGTCTGTCAGGGACTTCTCCAGAGTGCTAAGGAGCAACAGCATCAGTCTAGAGCCTTAGGTGCATCTGCCCCAGACACTGGTCTTCTCAATGGCTTTCTATATACTGGACAGCTGGACAATGACTAAGGATGAAAAAAGAATAATTGATGCCTTTGAGTTGTGGTGCTCGAGGAAAAGATGGAACATAAGGTCTGTCCTGGTGAGAGTGAAGCCAGGTGACTGCTTGGAGGCAAGGATTTTGAAAATCTGTCTCACATACTTTGGGCATGTTACCAATCCTTGGAGAAGGACATTATGCTTGGAAGGGTTGCAGGAGAGGAAGATTCTGGATGAGATGGACTGACACAATGACTGTGGCAATGAGGGAAGGTGTGTTAGAGACAGTGAGACTAG
>NW_006400030.1:2943902-2945295 GCF_000299155.1 Elephantulus edwardii | reverse complement strand
TGGTGCATATATCTGGATGATAGTAGTGTTCACTGGACTTCCTTGTAAGCGTATGGATATAATACTATCACTCACAATGTTGTACTTCAAGACGCACCTAGAAATTTCTTTTTTGACTATGAAAGCAACTCCATTTTTCCTCAGCTTTTCGTCTCCAGAATAATGTATCATACGACCATCTGACTCAAAATGCCCCATGCCAGTCCATCTCATCTCTCTAATGCCTAGTATGCCAATATTTATGCGTTCCATTTATTTCTTAACAGTTTCTAATTTTCCTACATTCATGGTTCTCACATTCCATGTTCCAATCACTAGTGTCTGCTTACAACTGTTCCTCTTCCTTTGTATTTCCATGCTTGACAGTTCTACCTAGGTTGCCCTTTCTGTTCGTCTACATGTGTTGTGTTGTACATGAAGAAAGCAAAATATCATTACAAAAACAGAAGAGGGGGAAAAGGCCAAGGTAGATTTCAGAAGAGACCAAAGTCTCTACTGCACTAGAATACCGAAAAGCCAAAGCTAAGGAAAAAAAATCAGAAAGTTAAAAAAGTTGAACACATGATTTCAAAGGGTAGCTCATGATTACAAAGTAAAATTACTATGATGAAATGTGCAAAGAACTAGAGCAAGACAATCAAAAGGAAAGAGCTCATTCAGCATTTCTCAAGCTAAAGAAACTGAGGGCAAATTCAAGCCTTAAGGATCAATACTTAAAAATGTTATGGGCAAAAAAAAATGTTATGGGCAGACTATTGAATGAGCCAGAAGCACACAGAGTCACTGCACCAAAAAGAATTGGCTGACATAGAATTATTTCACATGATAGTAAGTATATAATCAAGAACCAACAGTAATAAAGAAGGAAATGTATGCTTCTCGGAAGGACTTGGCAAAAAAATTGGGCCCTAGGAATTGATGGAGTACCAATTAACATATTTCAATAAACATGCAGCCCTGGATGTACTAGCTTGGTTGTACCAAAAAATCAGGAGAGCTACATGGCCAAATGACTGAAAGAGAACGATATTTATTCCAATTCCCAAGAAGAATGATCCAACAGGATGTAGAAATTCTCAAACAATATCACTAACATCACATGCAAGCACAATATTGCAGAAGATTATCCAAAAGAAACAGAAACTCCAGAAATACAAACAAGAGGCCATGACACTAGGGATATCCTTGCTAATGTCAGATGGATCATGGCTGAAAGAAGAGAGTACTGGAAGAATGTCTATTTGTGTTTTGTCAACTGTGAAAATGCATTTGACTGTGCAGATCACAACAAATTGTGGCGAATATTGAGAAGAATGGGAATCCCAGAACACTTGATTGTGACCATGCGAAACCTACACCTAGATTAGGAAGCTGTGGTCCCCCTAGAGCAAGG
>NW_006400030.1:2938939-2943802 GCF_000299155.1 Elephantulus edwardii | reverse complement strand
AAAAATCTATATTAAGTGCCTATGAGATTATGTATGGCCCTTTGTTATTCAACCCCTTAGAGATCCAACCAAGGCTGATCTCTTTAATCATATCACCAGCTAATTAAAGTTCAACAGACATTATTAGATTATGGGCAGAAGGGAACTACAGAATACCACAAGGGACCCAGAGAATCACCAATAAAACCAGGTGATTGAGTGCTGAATAAAGACTGGGTTTGAATCCACCAGCGAATAGGCCAGAGAGGGGTGAGCAATCCCCTTTAATGTGGTGTACTTCCTCTGAAAACCCACTGGAGGATAAGCTATGGTCAGTTTGGACTTGAAGGACACAATGCCACCAGTGCAATGCATTGAGTATGGTCCATCAAGACCATTATCCCATTGGAAGTCATTCAAATCACCTCAAGTCATTTGAGGTCAGCTGAACTGGAATGGCTCATAGAGGGACTGGATCAGGAGACATACTTCTGTAGAACACTGTTTGTAATAGATCTGTCTTGGAGAAAGTACAGACAGGGTGTTCCCTAGAAGCAATGATGTTGAAACACCACCTCACATACTTCCGGCATATTGTCAAGAGGGGCCAGTTCTTGAAAAAGACATTACACTGTGAGAGGTAGGGAGGGGGTCAGATAAAGAGAGAAAGACTCTCCGTAAGATGGACTAACACAGTGACTGTCACAATTAACTTTAGCATATCAGAAATCATGAGGATGGCACAGGATCGAGCAAGGTTTCAAACTTTTATTCATAAGGTCACTATGAGTCAGAGTACATAAGAAGAACATTTTAAAAATGTGATAGGCAGTACACGAACCAAACTGTGATAGTGGTCATGGATTGAATTGTGTCCAACTCCAAACATTCATTGATATTCTAACCTGAGGAACTCAGCCTGTGGGTGTAACCATGTTTTATGAAAGGGTTTTTTTATGTTAATGAGATTCCATTGGAGTGTAGTGGGTTCTAAATCTAATATTCTTCAGTGATATCTTAAAAAGTGGACAGAAACTGAGACTCAAACAAAGGAGGAAGAAGAGATCCAAGAAACACCCTCTACAAGCAAGGAACATTGAGAAAAACCAATGGCTATCGTCAGACAAGGACCCACTCTTAGAGCTGATTCTAGACTGGGACTTCTAGGCCAAAAAATTCCAAGATTATTACTTCTTGTTCTTTTAAGTGACTGTAGTACTTATGACACAGAAGCATCCCATGATGAGGACTGTGTCATTTATCACCTAGCATTGGAACAAACACAGGTGCTCTCACAAAGTTGAAGGGATCTGAGGAAGAGGCAGACAAGCACTTTATTCACTGGGATTCCACCTTGAAAACCATTATCATTCCTTTAAACTCACAACATCTGTCCTTTAGTGTCCATAAATGGGATATGGGAAATATTTTTGGGGATATGGGCAATATTTTCAGGATACATATCCAGAATTTCATCATCGATTGAAGACTCAAATAGGTTCTTTGGAAATAAAATTAATTGACTTATTTCCCAAACAAGAAAATAGTTTTCAAAACTAAACTTGAAGAAACAGTACATGGGGTTGGGTGTAGGGGAGAAAGAGAGAGAGAGAGAGAGAGAGAAAACACAAATCTGTTTGGATGCTTCTTTAATAAAACATTGGTTGCTATGGGGTGTCTCCTAGCTTTAGTTTCTTGTCATCTCTAGTCTTGGTTATTTCATCTTCAGAGATTACCTAGAGGTGTTTTCTTCCTCTTTGTGTTTCCCTCCCATGAAACACATAGTAATCAATGAGATGAATAAGGAAAAAAAGATAAAATAACATGAGACACAACCTGAATTGAAGAGGGCACCTCTGCAGTTAGGGGTTCTGGAGGTCCACTGTCAATATTTCCTCCATACCTTTCTTCCTCACAGAACAGAGAGGCCCACCCATATACACAGTGGCATTTTGGTTTTTTATTGTTGTAAATGTCTTGATTCTTGCACTTGGCAAGAAAAATAGTCATAATGCAGAACCGACACATCAACACAATTTCTATTAATAATGTCTGATTCTACCCATAGAATGTGGCATCACTGATCACACCTGGTTTAGAATATCCCCAGTTTTCATGCCAACATGTTAGCCTGTGCTCCAGCACATGAGATTGTCTTCTTTTGGATAAGTGCTCACTATTAAAATGTGATCTTCCATCGAAGAGACTGGTTGGGCATTTATATACTGTAGTCTGTAAGATGGGCTCTCTTGTTTTGGTTGAGGGTTGCTGTGGAATATTTGGTTGTTTTTAATTTAAGCTTCTTGTCTAGAGTCAACAAGGCTTCCTGAAGGACCCTTGTATTTAAAAATTGGGCCCAAGGGATTATATTTTAATCCCTTGTTACTATATTTTGGAGGAACATTCTTCTAAGTCGTCCAGCTCTCTTCTGTCAATTTGCTGTGCTGAAGTAATCTGGGTTTGCTGTGGTGCTGAACCTTGTGCCATTGAGGTCTCAAATGCTATAATGGTTGCCCATGGTGGACAGTGTTTGGTGGAGTTCCCAGTTTAATACAGGTTTGGAAGCAGGTGTGGAATCTGTTTCCTAAACCACATGCCTCTGGAAATTCTATGAACTTGGAAAAATAACAAATAGTTATAGAAAGGCCTCAGGTCTTTTGTTCACACAGTCTGAGTCGTGCTTGACTCGATGGCAATCAACAACAACAGTTTGCCACATATTTTATTTCATGGATACTTCTTCTAATCATTACAATTGTTTAGATAAAAAAAGGTCACTCTTTAGATTTGCTAAACTATAACACTATTTAGGTACTTTCCTGGCTTCAGATCAAAAAATTCTTTGGCATTGCAAATATCTGGATTGGCACTGCTTTCTAAAACAAAGGGTTTGATGTTTGCAAGTAGTTCCATCCTGCACTGCATATGCATGTTATCTGGGCAGAAACTGAGATCTCATTGCACTCTTCTAGGATTTCTCTTTCATTTTCTTGTTATTTTGACACATACTCAAATGGATGAAACTAACAACCTGGTGGCACCAGGCTCTAAGTTACAATCTAGTTTACAGCATTCATCTTTTTTTCAGTCTGCTCTTATTGCACAGTGATATTTCTCATTATCATTCACAAGGTCATTCCCACAAGTCATCACCACATAATTTATTTCTGGGATACTAGGAAAATTGTGGCCTGTTAATCTTCACAAGAGACAAAACTGTAATTACTCCATCCAGTATGTCCAGTGCCCATAAGGCAATTATTTTTACTGTTATGAAGGCAATAGTCTCCATTATGCTGAAAATGAAAACTAGCACCCAATTCACTAGTTGTCCAAATGCCAAGTTCAAGGATATTTAGGCTTGTTGATGAACTTGCTGATGCAGAGTAACTGCTAGTACATGTTCCTCCCCAGGTTCATACATGAGTAATGTCAAACTCTCTTAAAAGATACACATGTCTCTAATGAGCTTGACTCTGTGGATTTATGTATCCAAGCTGGGACTAGAAGTCTTGAGGCCCATGAGCCACAGCACCCAGATTCACGACAGAAGGTCCAGAGCACCATCTTCGTTCAGGAGGGGAAAAAAGAATGAATGGATGGTAATGACTGAAGCCTGAGCCATCAAATTAGGGGTCAATTAGAAGCCTCACCTAGCAGTCCCTCAGGGGGAGGGGGAAGACCAACGTGATCTGTTAGTTTTTGTATTGTGGAAGTCTCTTTGCATGCTGCTGCTCTTATTAACTTCGAAATGTACATGTTTTGCTTGCTTAGCATTTGCTCTTTTGGGTACAACACTTTTTTGTCAGATACTATTAAGGCTGAGCTCCCAAATTAAGACAGACTAGCAAGAAGGATTGCCATCCATTTCCAAAATAACAGGCTTTCAAAACCCCTCTGAACAATAGAGCACACTTAGACTAACAGTACTGGAGGCTGAGCCCTCATTTAGAGAAACACAAAAATGAAGAGTAATAGTTGTAAACAGCCACTAACAATTGTAACATGGAATGTATGAAATATGAGTACAGAAAATGGACATTCTTAAAAAACAAATGGAATGCATAACTATTGGCATACTAGGCATTGGTGAGCTGAGATGGACTGGCATGGGCCGCTTTGCATCAGACAATTGTATGATATACTATGCTGGTAACAAAACAGTGAGGGGAAATGGGGTCACATTCATAGTCAAAAAGACATTTCTAGATCGATCCTGAAGTATAATGTTGTGAGTGGTGGGTTACTATCTGTACACATACAAGGAAGACATGTCAATAACACAATTATTCAAACATATGCATCATCAACAACTAGAGCCAAAGAGGAGGAAATAGAAGATTTCTACCAACTTTTGGAGTCTGAAATAGATTGAACATTCAACCAAGATTCATGAATAATAATTGGTGTCTAGAATGCAAAAGTTGGAAACAAAGAAGAATGATTGGTAATTGGAAAATATGGGGCTGATGACAGAAATGAGGCTGGAGATAGAATGATAGCATAGAAATTATAGAATGATTTATTTCTTGAAAATACCTTTTATAAAAAACACGAACAGTGAATATGCACATGGACCTCATCTGATGGACTACACAGGAATTGGACTGATTATAACTGTAGAAAGAATCATTGGATAAGCCAATATCAGATGATTATGGAATGGACCAGCAGCTACTCATGTGCAAGTTCAAATTGAAGCTAAAGAAAATTAAAACAAATCCACAGAACCAAAATATGACCTGGAGTCTATACTATTTGAATTTAAAAACAATCTCAAGAACAGGTTTGAGGCCTTGAACACTAATGGACAAAGGCCAAATAAGCTGTGGGGTGATATAAGAAATATGATCCATGATGTTGTTGTTTGTTGTTGTTATGTGC
>NW_006400030.1:2926882-2934943 GCF_000299155.1 Elephantulus edwardii | reverse complement strand
ACTTTATAAAAAAGAATGTGGCGTGAGGATTGGAGGAAGACTTATCAGCAACCTGTCTTAATGTAGATGACACAACCTTGCTTGCTGAAACTGAGGAAGACTTGAAATATTTGCTGCAGAAGGTCAAGGACTGCCGTCTTCAATACAGATTGCATCTTAACATCAAGAAAGAAAAGATTCTCACCTCACCACTGGGCCGATCGGCAGCACCATGATTGACGGAGAAAAGATCAAGGTTGTTAATAAGTATACGCAGATCCACAAGCACCAGCAGTCAGGAAGTCAATAGTTGCTTTGGGAAAGTCTGCTGTGAAGGACCTCTCCAGAGTGCTAGAGAGCAACAATATCAGTCTAACGATAAAGATGCGCCTGGTCTAGGTCATAGTCTTATGAAATTTCTTGCTATGCATCTGAGAGCAGAATGACAGAAGAATTGATGCCTTTTAGCTGTGGTACTGAAGAAGAGTTTTGACCATATCATGGACTGCCAAGAAAACAAAGAGGTCTGTCCTGCAAAGGGTGAAACCAGGTTGGTCCTTGGGGACAAGGATTCTGAAACTGTCTCACATATTTTGGACATATTGTTAAGAAGAACCAGTCCTTGGAGAAGGATATCATGCTTGGAAAGATTAAGAGGGTCAGCGCAGTGGATGAGATAGATTGACACAGTAACTATAACAATGATGTCAGGTGTGTCAGAGGTGGTAAAATTAGGTTCAAAGTTCAGAACCATAGTTCATAAGGTTACTATGAGTCATAATCAACTTGACAACATACAATAACAACTTTAGAACAGATCTTCCAAAACAGAACTTAAACTATTTAGATTTGTTATGGTTTTCCAATTATCTGTCCATATGTTAAGAACTCTAACCAAGCTTCTGAAAGTAGGTATCTATAATTCCAGTCAGAAGAAAAACATCATTTATGAGATGAGATGCATTATTCTGAACAAACAAATAAATATCTTTCATAATCAAACATGAGATACAATTTCAAATAATTTGGATGTCTGGCTCTATCCATTTTAAAGACTATAAAATACATTCCATCATTTATTATTCTGACAAAATGCACTTCCTCTTACATTTTACAGCCAGTGGTATACTTTCATATTCTGACAAAACCAGACTTTCTGTGTTGGACAAAATCACTTCCCTTTCCTCCTAAAAGAACTTAGTACCACTTTTATTATCCTTCGGCTTGACTACAGATTTACACACACTTTCTTATTCCTTTTATACTTTTTACATACTAAAACATATCTTTGTGCTAATGGAAGAGAGTTGCTACTTTCTATGAGGTTTTTGTTTTTCTTTGCTTAAGTCTTAAAAGGCAACTTCTTTTTAGTCCAATCAAATATTTTAAACACTATCCTAAGTATATTCTCTTTTCATACCTATTCAATCTGTATGCTGAGCAAATTATTTGAGAAGCTGGACTCTATGAAGAAGAATGTGATATCATGATCATAAGACTCATCAATAACTTGTGTTATGCAGATACCACAATTTTGCCTGCTGAAAGTGAGGAAAACTTGAAGTCCTTGTTGTAGAAGATCAAAGAATACAGCCTTCAATATGTGTTGCATCTCAATGTTAAGAAAACAAAAATTCTCTCCACTGGACATATAGGCAACATTATGATAGATTAAGAGAAGATTCTAACTGTCAACAACTTCATCTTACTTGAATTCACAATCAACACCCTTGGGACCAGCAGTCAGGAAATCAGAAGACATATTGCACTGGGCAAGTATGCAGTCAGGGACCTCTCCAAATTATTGAGGAGTAATGATGTCAGTTTGAGGACTAATTCAGACCATGATCTTTCTGATCACTTGCTTTGTGTCTGAGAGCTGGACAATGAATAAGAGTGAGAGAAGAATTGATGCCTTTGAGCTGTGGTGTTGGAAAAGAGTACTGAACATCCCATGAATGGCCAAGAGAACAAACAAATATATTTTCAAGAAAGTGCAGCTAGAGCTGCAGCTCCTTGGAAGCAAAGATGGTAAAGGTTCACTTCACATACTTTGGACATGTTGCTAGGATGCACTATTCCTTGCAGAGGGACATGATGCTTTTAAGAGCAGAGGATCAGAGAAGGAGAGGAAGACCTTTAACCAGGAGGATTAACACAGTGACTACTGCAATGGACTCCTGTGTGAGAGAAACTGAGGATGGCACATGGTACGACAGGGTTCAGACCTGTTATTCATAGGGTTACTATTGGTCGCATTTAACTCAATGGCACCTAACCACAACAACAACTTGCTGAGAATGACATAATTTTTTTTTTTACTTTCTAGAATACATACAAAAATTCACATATTTCTTGCCTTTTAGAGATGGAACAACTTTGCACTTTCACTTCAGGCAATACACATGTTTTACTTAATTAACCTTTTATAGTTTTATCAACATTTCTAGACCATCTTTTGCTTGTAGGTGAACAAACAGAGCATCTAAAAATATCTATTAATGGAGAAATATTTCCAGGAATTAACATGATAGCATCAAAACAATTAAATGGTCAAAGTGAAATAAAGATTTCTCTGCTGAAAGATTTCTCCTCTCTTGCACTGGCCCTCCACCATTCCAAACATAATGTTCTTCTCCAAGGACAGGTCCCCCCTGCAAAGTACACTTTGATTTCACATTCTCCAGGACAGAACAGTTTTTCCTTTGGCACTTCATAGAATATTCAGCACTATTCTCCAGCACCATAACTCAAAAGCCAGCGATACTTCTTCTGTAAACCTTAGTAATTCTCTAGCTTTCAGATGCATAGCAAAGAACTGAAAACCCCATGCCATGGATCCAGTGCACTTTGGTCTTTAAACTCAAGTTGTTGTTTGTTAGTACTCTGGAAAGGTCTCCAAAAGCAAGGGAAATACAGTTCCCTGAACTTCATGCTTCTTCCCTTTTAACTTCAGGAAGTAGAACTCATGCTGTAACACATCCTGTCATTGAGCTCCAAAGCTTTTATTTAGAGTGAAACTTAAAGTCTTCACTGAGATAGCATCCAACAAAGAGCTCTCAGTCACAAGGACCTATCATTCACCAGCTTCTCTTTCTACAGATATCCCTCCAAACACTTTGCTGTCTGTTCTTCACATCCATTTTCTTGAAGATACAGTGTTTGAGCTGTAATCTGTTACAGAAAAGTTGTATCATTCTTTGTTGCACATTTCCTTCCTTGCCTCCACCCCAGTTCACTTAAAAAAAAATCATTCACTGTTAAATAATTTTCTTCTTTTAGGCCCCAATCTCCTAGCATCTGGCTTCCGTCAGCATCAGCTCAGTGAAATAGTTGGTGACGACATTACCATGAACTCTTTTTGTGCTAAATTCATTGTCTCTGGAACTTTAATCAACATGCCACCTGCTCGTTCATGTAAAGCTTTTGCAATCAATCAATTACTAATGGGTTTTACTTCCTATACAATCTCCTTTTATTAGACTGACCTCAAACCTTAGTATTCCTTGTTGTTGTATACTGTCGAGTCAGAAGCTACCCATAGCTGATCCTCCAGTAGGTTTTCAGAGACAGATAATTGCACAGGAGATTTCCCATCCTTCTCCTGCAGAGCAACTGGTGGCCTCAAACTGCATGCCTTTGGGATTACAGTGCAGTTTCTTGCCAAAAGGCCACATGATTCTATCAATTGATGCAGAAAAGGCCTTTGACAAAATCCAACACCATTTCCTGATTAAAACACTCAACAAAATAGGATTAGAGGGAAATTTCTTCAACATTGTAAAAAGTATATATGTATACCCAAGAGCCAACATTGTTCTCAACGGAGATTAAGGACATTCCCCTTGAGAACAGAAACTAGACAAGTATGCCCACTATCACCTCTCTTATTCAATATTGTACTGGAAGTCTTAGTGATAGCAAGAAGGCAAGAGAAGGTATCCAAATTGGCAAAGAGGAGGTAAAAGTATCTCTCTATGCAGATGATATGATGGTGTACTTAGAAAACCCTAAAGATTCAGCAAGAAAGCTATTGGACATAGTCGACCAATTCAGCAAAGTGGCAGGATACAAGATCAACATACAAAAAGCAATTGGATTTCTCAACAGTGACAAAGAATACAGAACTGGAGCTAAGAAAAACAATACCCTTCACACTACCTAATCACAAGATTAAATACTTAGGAGTAAACTTAACCAGAAGGACAAAGCAGCTATTCAAAGAAAATTGCAAAACATTATTACACGAAACAAAAAAAAGACCTGGAGAGGTGGAAGAATATCCCTTGCTCATGGATAGGAAGACTCAATATTGTGAAATGACAATACTACCAAAGGCAATTTACATTTTCAATGCAATCCCAATGCAAATATCAATTCTATTCTTCAATGAGATGCAAAAGGCCCAGAAGTTCAAGCAGGATTTAGAAGAGGCAGTTCACCAGGGATATGACTGCCGGTGTCAGAAGGATCCTGACTGAAAGTAAGGAATACCAGAAGAATATCCATTTGTGCTTTATTGACTATGCAAAGGCATTTGAATGTGTGGATCATAACAAGTTGTGATTGACGTTGAGAAGAATGGGAGTTCCAGAGCACTTAATTGTGCTCATGTAGAACCAATACCCAGACCAGAAGGCTATTGTGCGAACGGAGCAAGGAAGAACTGCATGGTTTAGAATTGGGAATGGAGTGCATCAGGTATGTCTTCTGTCTCCATACCTGTTTTATCTATATGCCGAGCAAATTATCCAAGAAGCTGGACTCTATGAGCAGAAGTGTGACATCAGGATTGGAGGGACACTCATCAATAATTTGTGTTATGCAGATAGCACAACCTTACTTACTGAAAGTGAGGAGGATTTTAAGCACTTCTTGCAGAAATCAAGGAATGCAGCCTTTGGTATGGATTGCATCTCAATGTTAAGAAAACAGATTCTTATCACCCGACCAATAGGCAGCATCTTGATGGATGAAGCAGAGATAGAAACTTTCAACACCTTCATCTTGCTTGGATCCATAATTAACACCCTTGATACCAGCAGTCACGAAATAAGGAGACACATTGCACTGGAAAAATCTGCAATTAGGGACCTCTCCAAATTAATGAGTAGTAATGATGTCAGTTTGAGGACTAAAGTGCATCTGATTCAAACCATGCTCTTTCTGATTAATTGCTATGCATCTGAGCACCAGACAATGAATAATGATGACAGAAAAAGAATTGATGCCTTTGAGCTATGGTGTTGGAGAAGAGTACTGAACATCCCATGGACTCCCAAGAGAATAAATAGCTGTGTCTTGGAGAGGGTACAGCTGGAGCGCTCTTTGGAGGCAAGAATGCTGAGGCTTTGCCTCACATGCTTTGGGGTTGTTGCTAGGAGGAGCTTCATTGGAGAAGGATATGATGCTGGGAAGGGTGGAGAGTCAGAAAAGGAGAGGAGAGACTCTCAATTAGGTAGCCTCGATAGGCTCTGGTATGTCAGGAAGTGTGAGCATGGCACATGATAGAACAGGGTTCAGATCTTTTGTATATAGGGTCACTATGAGTCATATTCGACTTGACGGCACCTAATAACAACAACAAATTCAAACAGATACTCAGCAGAGATCTGCTGTCTTTTCCTTACACAGTATTGTTGTTGTTATGTGCTGTTGAGTTGATTGTGACTCCTAGTGACCCCATGTACAAGAGCTCTGAACCCTGCTATATCCTGGGCCAACCTTATCAGCTCTGAAACACCTACCACCATTATACCAGCCACTGAGTTAATCCTTCTTATCGAGGGTCTTCCTCCCTTGCACTGTCCCTTCACCTCCCAAGTATGATGTCCCTCCCCAAGCACTGGTCCCTCCTTGCAACATGTCCAAAGTATGTCAAATGAAGCTTCAGAATCCTTACCTCCAAGAACAGCCTAGTCTCACCCTCTCCAGGATAAACTTACTTGTTCTCCTAGCAGTCCATGGTATATTCAATACTCTTCTCCAGCACCACAGCTCAAAGGCATCATCAACTCTCCTTCTGTCATCCCTAGTCATTGTCCAGCTTTCTGCTGCATAGTATGTAATTACAAATACTATGGCCCGTATCAGGTGCACCTTAGTCTCCACACTGACATCATTGCTCTTCTGTACTCTGGAGAGGTCCCTGACAGATTTTCCCAATGCAATTCATCTTTTTATTTTCTGTCTGCTGATACTGAGAATGTTGATTGTGAAGCCAAGTAAACTGAAGCTGTTAACAATCTCAATCTATTCACCATCTTCATAATGAGAATCTTTGTTTTTGTGATGTTGAGCTTCAATTCATATTGAAGGATGCTTTCTTGACCTTTTGCAGCAAGTGCTTCAGGTCCTACTTTAATAAGTTTTTCTTCCTCTTAATAAATTTTCTTTCATCACTTAGCTGCTGTTTGAGTGTCTGTGGCAAGCTACTCTGGAGAAATCTTGCTGGTGCTCTCTGAGGAGATCAGTGTTTGGCATTTTCTACATTGGTAGCAGAGCCTAACAGGAGGGTTTCTTCTTTTTCTATGTTCTGAAATAATTTAAGTAGGTTTGGTAACACTTCTCTGAATGTTTGGTAGAATTTGCAGGGAAGTTCTCTCAGCCAAGGCTTATTTTTAAATAGCCTTCTCAATTTCTTCTTTTGTTATGGCCTTGTTCAAGTGTTCTACTTTTGTGTCGGTTTGGATGCAGAGTGAGTTTCTAAGAATTTGTCTCTCACAGGCTTGGAAGCAGGAGTGGTATCCACTTCATAAATAGCCTGCCTCTGGAAACTCTATGAACTTGGAGAAATGATGAAAGTTATACTAGTGTTCAGGTCTTTCTTCATAGGGTCGCTATGAGTGGTCTACGACTCGACGGCACTTAACAACAGCGACAACTCTAGGTTTCAGTTTTGTCAGAGTATAAATTTTCATAATATTCCATTATTACCCTTTCTATTGCTTCTTCTGTGGCATCACTAATTTCATTTATTATTCAAGTTGTGTCTTTTCTTTCTTTCCCTTTGTTAACTTTGCCAATGGTTTGTCAATTTTATGGATTCTTCCAAACAACCACTCTCAGTCTTGTTGGTAATTTCAATGGTTTTTCATGCCATTCATCTCTGCTCTTATCTTTATACTTTCTTTTCTTCTAGAAGTTGTGGGATTGATTGCTTTTTAAAAAATGTTTGAGCTATTGGGTTAAGTAGTTAATTTTAACTTTATTCCTTTTTGATGTGTTTGCTTATTTTTATGAATGCACCTCTAAGTATTGCTTTTGCTGTATCCCAGAAGTTTTGGAATGTTGTATTTTCATTCTCACTTGTTTCAATATACACTTTCATTTTCTATGTCTTCTATTACCTAGAAGGGAACTCTGGTGGCCTACTAATAAGAAGCTATGCTGCAATTCCAAAGGCATGTGGCTCGAATATACCAACTGCTCTGTGGGAGAAAGACAGGCCATCTCCTCCTATGCAGTTTACTGCCTCTGAAAACCTGCTGGAGGGTCAACTATTGGTTAATTCCAACTCAATAGTGCACAGCAACATTACCCAGCAGTGACCAAGCAAGGTGTTATTTCACTTCCAAGTGCATGTGGTTTTTCTCCTTTATCATCTTGTTGCTGATTTCTCATTTTATAGCATTGTGGTCTGAGAAGATGCTTTGTAGTATTTCAATTGTTTTTAATATATAAAAACTTGCTTTGTGACCATATATAGATATTCTGCAGAATGTTCCATGTGCACTGAATGTATATTGAGTTTTTGTTGTGTGAAGTATGTTGTTTATGTCTATGAAGTCGAGTTGGTTAATTGTATAGTTTTTCTGCACCTTTGTTGAATTTCTTTCTAGTTGTCCTATCTTTCAAGGAGACTAGTGTGCTGAAGTTTCCTACTACTATGTGGTGTCCACTACTTCTATATTCCAGTCTTTCATCATTTACTGAGTGATATTAAGGTTATGTTCTCTTGTTCCATAGACCCTTTAAACATTATATAGTGTCCTTCCTCATCTCGTATTCTAATTTCTATCTTGAAGTCTATTTTAGCAGAGATCAATATTGCTATTCTTTGCTGTCTGGTTTGGGGTTTTG